>NC_140494.1:62068420-62310920 GCF_964271855.1 Acomys minous
TTTCTAACTATCAGCTTTCTTTTCCTCTGTTCCTTTTTCCTTCTCTCCCTCCTTCTTTTCCTTCCTTTCCTCCTTCCTTTCAAGAAGGAAAGCCAAATCTCACAACCTGAAAGAACTGAAGAGTCAGCCAAGAGAAGAGCTGGCTGAACGTATAGGCACTTGGCAGACTGGAGTAAAATCATCTTGAGGCCATGCTACCTTTTACCTCGGGAAGCTTAGAGAAAAGGACTCAGGAATGAAACAACCCAAATGCTGCTCATTGTATTTAAGAAACTTCGATGATGACGTGAAAGTGGATTCCACTTTTCAAAGGGGAGTCAACATGAATGTCTCCCCTCCCATAGAAATCATTACAGAATGAAGCTGCAAGGTGTTTCTAGCTTGGGTTACTAAAGATGTGAGTGACAAGAGATGGGAGGTGGAGAGAACCAGCAGGACTGGCCTAATTACATTATCTTTTCTGACAGGCTTTCTAAGGCTAAAGTTCAACAATGCACATGGATCTAAGTTTCATGAGGTAGTTGACTGTAGGCATATAAGGTTATTGTGTAAATCTAATGTTGGTTTCTGTACCTTCTGCCCCATAACTGGTTGCAATCCTTATTCTGAGAAGCTCCTACCTCAATATTATGTAAACAGTGCTCCCCAATTGTTCCCTGATATGCCAATAAAGCAGCTTATAGCCAATCACTGAGCAGGGGGAGAGAATAGGGATGTACTTTCTCCCAGCCAGGGGAAGAGGAGTTACAAGAGGAAGTAGAAGATTAAGCCATGGGCAGATGTCCAGGAGAGATCACAAGAGAGCAGCTGAGCAGAGAAAGCCATAAAATGTAAGTATCTTGGTGATTTACGCTGGGAGGAAGCCAGACTAGCCTAGAGGGTTAAGGACAGAGTAATTTCTGCACAGGATTGTGCTGTAAAGCTTTATAAACAAATATAATAGAGTCTTAATTATTTTCATGGTAGCCAGAGAAAGAAACAGAGAAACACAATTTTATAAAGATAACTTTAGCAGTTGACAATGCTCCTTTTGATCTCACTATGCGGAAGAGGAGGGTATGGTCTAAGAGGCAGAGCTTCGTGTACATTTCTGTTAGCTGAGTCCAGAAAGACTCAATATCTTGAGAAATGGCCAACAGCAATTTATAGTGAGATTTGGATAAGGGTATCTCAGATACATTATTTATCTCATCTCATTTATCAAGACATGGCTTTTGAGGGAGACTTTATCTTAATAGGTAAATTAAAAATAAAAATTTAAATATGATAGACTGTTAATCTGTCCTCATCCTTGTCAAAATAAAATTATCTTTGGTCCTTGTGCAATGCTGATTGCAAGAGGGGCTACAGTCATCTGTCCCTTCCTGCACACATATCTTTGAAACAAGACTACAACAGTGTCTCCTTCAAGATAGTCACATTTCTGTTCTTTCAACATCAAATGGTCATGTAACTTACTATGATCAACCTACTATGACAGAAATGACAGCATGGCAGCTTCATAGCTTATTGTGTGTTTCCTACCCCCATCTCTTCCTTCTTATGGTATTATATGGACAAGCTCAGGCTAGCCCTACTGTGTGATAAGAGACACACTATTTCCACACCTAACTGCTTGGCAGCCCGTGAGTAAGACTATCCAAGACTATTCCTACATTTGACACATAAACAAGCCCAGTAGTGATCAAACAGGCCTAAGCCAGTTAGGCAGAACCCTACAGGTAACCAATTGACTCATGCACATTAACAAAGCACTTCTGTCTGAGGTTACTGAGTTTTGGAGATGGTTTGCTATAGCCTGACTGGATACCTTCTGTCTTGCTATTCTGGTGTTCTGATCCTACACATTGGTTATGCTTTGAACACACCATATGTCAATCTCTCATTGCTTCAAAACTGCAAAACCCCTGTGGGTCCTCCTCTCATTTCTCTATCACTCAGCATTTTTCATCTGGTTAATTCCTGTGAATCCTCTAAGACCCATCTCAGTCACTGCCTGAGCAACATGGCCCAAAGCTATCGCCACCCCATGCTTAGAGCATCTCTACCAGGGTAGGCAGAAAGTCCTCAACTGTCTGAGTATTCAGATGGTACTTCTCCCATGTCACATGCATATGCTCACAGAGCTTTGTGCTCATTATGAATTATTTGATGGCAGAAATCTCATCTTTTTTGTATCACAATAGCTACACAATTTCTTCAAGTAGTCAGTGTCCTATAAATGTTTTTAAGTGATATAATGAAATGTTTTTTAAAATAATAATTCACTTAATTTTTTAAAAATTTGACAATCTATATACTGTTAGGTGGCAAACCAGCCACAGGCTGCCAATTTGACCTCATTGATTGGTCCAGAGTAACCAGTTGATACATCTCAAGTCCTTGGCCACTTTCTTTGGTAGACGGGATTGCTGATTAAGGCCATTGTTTTAGTTAGGGTTTCCATTGCTGTGAACAGACATCATGACCAAGGTAACTGTCATAAAAGAAAACATTTAATTGAGGCTGGCTTACAGTTGCAGAGGTTTAGTGCAACCAAAATTAATCAAAAGAGATGAAGATGGTCACTTCATACTCATCAAAGGTAAAGTCAACCAAGACACACATTAATAGTGGGAGACTTCAACACCCCATTTTCACCAAAGGATATGTCATTGAAACAGAAATTAAATCAAGAAATAACGATACTAACCAACGTCATGAATCAAATGGATCTAACAGACATTTACAGACCTTTTCCCCCAAACATAAAGGATTATATCTTCTTCTCAGCACCCCATGGAACCTTTTCCAAAATTGATCATATAGTAGGTCACAAAGCAAGCCTCAACAGATTCAAGAAGATTGAAATAATACTTTGCATCCTATCAGACCACCACAGTCTAAAGCTGGACTTCAACAACAACAGAAATAACGAAAATCCTACACACACATGGAATCTAAACAACTCTCTACTTAACAACAACTGGGTCAGGGAAAATTTTAAAAAAGAAATGAAAGACTTTCTGAAATTCAACAAAAATGAAAGAACAACTTACCAAAATTTGTGGGACACATTGAAACTGGTGCTCAGAGGAAAATTCATAGCACTAAGTGCCTTTATAAAGAAATTGGAAACATCCCGTATAAGCACTTAATGGCACATATGGAAGCCCTAGGGGGAAAAAAAGAAACAGAAACACCTAAGAGGTGTTCAGCCCAAGAGGGCTGAAATCAATAAATTAGAAACAATGAGAAAATTCAAAGAATCAATAAAACCAGGAGCTCTTTCTTTGAGAAAATCAACAAGATGGACAATACATTAGCCAAACTAACTAAAAGACAGAGAGACACTATCCAAATTAACAAAATCGGAAATGAAAAGGGAGACATAACAACAGACACTGAAGATATACAAAGAATCATAAGATCCTACTTCAAAGGTATATATGCCACAAAATTTGAAAATCTAAGGGAAATGGGCAATTTTCTTGACCAATTCCACTTGCCAAAATTGAGTCAAGAACAGATAAACAAACTAAATAGTCCCATTTCCCCTACCGAAATAGAAACCATGTCCTCTCCTAGCCTTCTGGGCAGATAACAGGTATTGTGTTCCCTCCTTTGGAACAACCCTGTGCACTTAACATCCCAGGTGTCCTCAGTGATTATTTGTGAGCACAAAGACTTCTGTGCCCCCTACAAGGTTTCTGCCCTCAACCACATGCCCCATGCCACAGCTTCCTTCAGTGTAAGCTCAGATAAACCCCTTCCCCCTCTTAGTTGTCTTTGGTCAATGTCTTCTCACAGCAACACAGAAGCAAACTAGGACAAGTTATCAATATAATTTGGACATGAGTGAGGTAGAAAGAAACAAAGCAGACTAGATCCCTGCTAATATAAACCTAATGTTTAGCAAGGGCTGGGGGAAATTGAGAGATGGGGAGGGAGGGAAGAGGAAAGGGAGGAGGAGGGGAGTGAGAGGGAGGGGAAGGGAGAGGGGGAAGAAGGGAGGGGGAGGGGGAAGGGAGAAGAGAGAGAAAGAGAATGAGCAAGCTTAGTATCAATGAGGACTCATGCGTCTTTCATCAACCTTTGCCTTACTGGTGCCTGCTGTTGTCAGTCTGGTTGCTAGCACCTTTAAGGGTCCAATGTACAATTCTATATGAAGTCCACTGACTTTTCATCATCACTATGACATAGGAAAGGAAAGGCCCTTTTTAAGAACAAGAAGCCAGAGCTAGGCAGATGGCTCTGTGAGTAAACTGCTTACTAGACAAGCATGGAGACCTATGTTTGGATGCCCAACACCTACACAAAATAGGGCCTACAACTGCAGAGCTGGATGGGGGAGACAGGAAGAACCTGGTGGTGGGGGTCGAGGTGGGGGACACCTCCTGGCTAGTCAGCTGAAATAGTGAATTTCAGGATCTGTGAAGACACCCTGTGTCAAAAAGTAAGGTAGAGGCTAAGAGAGGGAAATATCCAGTGCTGACCTGTGACCTCCGCATGAGCACATATAGGCAAGTACACCCGGTTACACGTACGTACACACACACACACACACACACACACACACACACACACACACACAGAAATTGGGACATAGAATAAAGAAATACTCCTCACTCTCTGCTCCACACAGCACTTCTCTAATTCAGGCTCTCTGGTTCTCAGTTCCTATAATATGGAGGGCAGCGAGAAGCTGCTTCCCCAGATACTGACAATAGCAGGGCAAAGGTTACAGGAAGAGCTGCTTTATGTTCTCCACTCTACTCAGGTTTTATACTTTAACGTTTCTACATCACATACAGAAGTGCACCCTGCCTTACAATGATAAACAGCATCATTTCAAAACAAGCACGAGGGCACACGAAACAGTTCAAGATGGTGATGCCATGGTTCAGGAAGTTTTAAATAGACCATGTCAGAGCATGCTGGGGTTCCCAAGGGGTTTTTCAACCAAGCAAGGGGGGAGCTGTTTTGATGGTAATGGGGTACAGGTCTTGGTACAATGTGTACTTGATCCTCCAAGGAACTTCTGTTCATTGGCTTTTAGCTTTGGACTCTTCAACTTATTAAGTAGCAGCTAGGAGAAAGATTAAAATAACAGCTGTTTTGCCAAATCTGCTTTTATTGTAATGGCTGTGACGGTAGGATCCAGATCTCCTTTCAATCCTCTCCTTTCTGATTAATTTCCTGTTGATCTGAAGGTAGCTGAAAACCTTTTTGGATAAGACAGGAACCCCAAGTGTTTCTTGGTAATGGGGTTGAGTCTCACTGGGGACCAGCCTCTGGGGGCTTCCTTGCAACTGCAGGTGGCTGGGAGGGTGACAGTTGGAGGCTCTTGTCAGTGATAAATGTGTTGCTTTGTGAATGTGTTTAACAGAAAGTCATTTTTCTCCCTCGTCTGGTGTTCTGGGAGTGTCTGCCTCATGTTTGTGCATGTCATAGACTTTGATGGATGGTTTGCTGGTACTTGAGAATTATTGGCCAACACAGGCATCAAGTTCATATCTAAGGCAGACATAGAAAATTCCAGTAACATGGAATTACTATTTCATTTTGTGGACGTAGTCACTCTGCTCCAACAAATTTTGATTGTGTCATGTAGCAAAATCCAGCTCTTCCTTTCTATGTCTGAGCTAGCTGTTTTGGGTGAACTTTTAACAGATCTACGTTCTCCCTTGCTTGGTTAAACAGAAGACCAAAAGAAGAGAGGGGATAAGTCGATGATCAAGATGACACCGTTCATTTAACAGGATCACCTTTGCAAGCAGAGCCATGCTCCCCAGTCATGGCTGCCACCTGCCTGTTCTCTTTGTCTCGGTGTTTCCAAATTACTGATATATCCCTTGATTTCATTCTTTACAACCAAATGCATATTGACACCACTTACCCTTTAATGTGTCTGCTAGATGCTGATGAGCCTGCAGACCTGGAGAACAGGCAAGCTGTACTCAGTGATGGACAAAAATGAAGACCAGCTTCATATGAACCAGGAGGGTAGAATGGCTCGTGGCTGAAGCTCAGATCTCCCAGGTTCTCATCTGAACACACAGTAGTATGACCTTATCTGTGACATTAGCTCCGAAAAGAATCATGGACTTTCCTTCCCTAGGGTGGTAGAATAAATAACTAATACATGCAGAGTAGGTGATCTTAGCGCATGCTCAGTCTTGGCGCATGCTCAGTCTTATGATGACCCAGCACCTCAAAGCCTATAGGCAAAAGTAAATAAGAGAGCTCAAGTCTTGAAGCTTTGACTTCCTGTGCCTCATACTCTCTCTCAGGCTGCAAAAGACAATACGTAGGTGGGCCCCTCTGCTATGTATCTAGGCGAACACAACAAATGTTCCTAAAGTGATCAGGGGTACTCACTGAGGAACAATAAAGCCAGGATTCCCGAGCTCAATGATATATTAACTTCTTCTCCTAGAGAAGACCTTAGTGGCTAGACCATACTACCTGCTAGGCCAACTACCTGCACATGTCTAAATGTACACTTATGAAGGTGAGACCCAAACAGCAGTGCAGTCCATTATCAGCCAAAGAAGACAGTCATTGATAGGAACAATACTGCCCACATTTCAAATAGAACCTTTTGTAACTTTTGAGATTATAATTACATCATTTCTCTCTACCCTTTCCTCCCTCAGAGTCCTCCAATATACCGCTTCTTGATCTCTTTCAAATTTATGGACTCTTCATTTATCTCACCATCATCACCATCATCACCACCACTACCCTCATCATCATCGTGTGTGTGTGTGTGTGTGTGTGTGTGTGTGTGTGTGTGTGTGTGTGTAATACACAACTATAACCTGCTCGGTGTATATACTGTTACTTCTAGCTTGTATGTTCACGGTCTCAGGGCTGCTCAATTGGTACTGGATACTCAGTCAGTGTGATCTGCCCTGGAGAAGACTGTCTCCCCTGCTCTCAGCATTCCTTAGTCGCTTGTCTTTATGGAGGGTTGAAGCTTCATTTTTTAAATTTTTTTTTAATTTTTGGTTTTATTTTGAGACAGGTCTCCTTTAGCCTTGAACTTTTGGGTCTCTAATCTCTACACTCCTGCCTCTGTGTCCTGAGATTCCGTTTTATGGGGGACTAGGGAGTCACACCCAGGACCAAACGAACATTCTATCAGTTCTGCTATGTCTGCCCAAGATTGTCCACCTTAATGGGAAATTTTGACTCTAAATAGGTGAGCAGATTATCTCAAAGTATTAACAAATACTTTGGTAAAACAAAGCTTGATAATTTGTTTTGTTTTCTTTTGACCAGTCATTGGTTACGTATTTATTGTATGCCAGTCTGGCCACCCTTCACCTATTACCTCATTGACCCAACACAATAAAACCATTAGCCAGTATTATAATAGGCCCCATTTTACAGATATGGAGTTTAAGTCCTGGAGAGATAAAATCATCTGTCCAGAGTGATGTAGTTAATGTTTCTGAGATTTAAGAGTCAAATGCAGGCCAATGGAAGCAGACTATGTTCAACTGCTCAGTTAGCCACTCTGTCTACTTGTTAGGCTGTCTCCATGATGTCCCTCCCCCCGCCATCCAACTACACCCCCAGGGCACCACGTCCCCTGATGCCATACCAACACCCATCTGCCATCTTCTCAGGGAAGAGAAGCTGGGCATCAATTTCAGGAAGCAAAGAACATTGGGCCACCTTTGAGCATGTCCTGAACAGGCTGGAGATGCCCGCTGCTGCCCCTCCCCACTGTTTGCCTTTTCTCCCAACCTCCACTATCCACTTCTCAGCCTTTGTTCTGGTTGTCTTGAATTTGAAATACAAATGGAAGTGAAATGTTGGCTAGCCCCTATATGTGCTCAGAGGTTTAGGAAAGGCAACTGGTCAGAAGTCCAGCATCTGTCAAATAAAGTTTGGCAGTATGTCCCAAGACAAGGAAGAGCGGAGTCCACTTGAAAGGGTTCCAGCACTGATTTGCATAAAATAATCAAACGTAAGTGACAAAAGGGAAATATGAGTTTTTCATGCTAATCAAGTGCCTTTGTTTAGAGGGAAAATAAAATAGGCTATGAGGATGTCTGGAGGCTTCAAAAGATGAGAAAAAACATGGACCGAGGCTTAACTGTGGTGTGCACAGTGATGCTTTACCTTAGGAAAGAAAAGTGACTGCGTCCAACTCATTTCATCTAGAAGAAACAATTTCTGAATGGGGAACGGGGGGTGGGGGGGAGGAGAGTGACACAGACAAGCAAGGAGAGCATTTCTTTCTCATGTACAAAAGGCCTGGGAACAGCCAGGTCAAGGTTGTCAAAGAATCCACCACTTTTCCCACGAGTGAGCGCAGGGGTGCTGGTTAACAGTCATCCTGTGTCTAAACTGTCTTGGAGAACTGACCGGAAAAAAAATATGAACCTGCAATAAATAACAAAAGAGGCGAAAATGTGCAAACAGCTGCAGGATGTAAGGGGTGGAGAGAAAGATGAATGAAAATGGAAGTTGATAGGGTTCTTCAGGGAAACAGGACCGTGAGAAACACGCAGACAGCGCAGGACAACCAGGCATGGGCATCGAGACATGCGACGCACAGAGACGGAGAAATGAAAAGGACTTGGCTCAAGGAATGCGGCAAATCAGAGAAGATAGAGGCGCAGGCACAGTCTGAAGGCAGACCACTCAGTAATCCTGTCTTTTTGTTCTATTCTGCCCTCCACATTCTGTGAGCCGCGCCTGATGTGGAGGGCAAGTTTTTACTCACATTTCACCAATGTTAATGATAGTTTCACCTGAACATACCTTGAAGTTGATACATAGACCCATGAATCACTGAGCCATCCCAATCCCCCGGAAAGTCAAGCGCGCCTACGTACGTACACATGCACGCACACACGCACGCACACACCTCATAGTTGAGATCTGCGTTTAAGGTGGTACAAGGCAGGATGCTACCCCGCATCCACCCTTGTCACACCTTGTGAATCTGGGACTCCAAATAGTAATTAATCCTTGAGATCTGTCGAACACTACTTATGACTTCAGGATCCAGTTCGGGAGCAGGAAGCATCTCCAATCAGAATAGGGCATGGCACAGTTGGGTTCCTGGGCATGCGCATACAAATAATAGTAATAACTAGACCAGAAAAAGTGACGACCCCGTTCTCCTTACCAAGTGATAGAAGAGACCTCTAAGTTCAGGGCCAGGAGCCTCCTTAACTCTCCTTCTGCTAGATGTACGTTATCCTCATCTTTGCTGGCAAGACAGCCCAGTGGCAGTGTCTACTCTTATATGTCTAGTTTTCCCCCATTGTTTCTTTTTTCTTTTCCTTTTTTCTTCTTTCTTTCTTTTCTTCTTTCTTTCAAGATATAGAGATCTACAATATATAAACAAGCAAAATGCAGTCATACAGGAGGATCTGGGCCCAGGGGTTCTGCTCAAACTATGGCACAAACCAAGGACAATACGTGAAGTAAGCATTGAACCCCTACCCAGATCTAGCCAATGGACAGGACATTCTCCACAGTTGAGTGGAGAGAGGGGACTGATTTTCACATGAACTCTGGTGCCCCATATTTGACAACGTCCCCTTGATGGAGAGGCCTGGTGGCACTCAGAGGAAGGACAGCAGGCTACCAAGAAGAGACTTGATACCCTATGAGTATATACAGGGGGAGGAAGTCCCCCTCAGTCACAGACATAGGGGAGGGGAATAAGGGGAAAATGGGAGGGAGGGAGGAATGGTAGGATACAAGGGACGGGATAGCAATTGTGATGTAATATGAATAAATTAATAAAGTGAAAAAAACAAAATGCAGACATGGTTTTTTTGTTGTGGTTTTGCTTTTTTTTTAAATAACAGCTTTTAAATTTTTATTTAAAATAGATTCTTTTTTTATACAATATATCTTGACCAGTTTCCTTTCATCCATTTATCCCACCCACACTCAGTTTCCCTTTTCCCCAAATATTCCTCCTCCGTTTTCTTTCAGCAAAGAGCAGGCCACCAAGAGACATCAACCAAACATGACAAAACAAGATACAATAAAGCAAAACAAAAGCCCTCATATCCAGATTGAACAAGGCAACCCCAGAGGAGGAAAAGAGTCCCAAAAGCAGGCAAAAGAATTAGGGCACCCACTTTCACTGTTCGGAGTCCCAGAGAAAAACACCAACTAACAACCTTAGCATATACACAGAGGACCTGGTGCAGACCCATGGTGCAGGCCTGTGCTTGTCATTTTAGTCTCTGTGAGCCCATGGGAGCCCTTTTTAGTTGATTCAATGGGCCACAGTCTCTTGGTGTCCTCAATCCCCTCTGATTCCTGTAATCTTTACTTCCTGTCTCTTCTGCTTTAACTTCTTTCTTTATTTCTGCCTTGACCCTGCAATTATTCAGTAGAGAGCTGTTCAGTTTCCATGAGTTTGTAGGTTTCTGTTGTGGCTGAAATCCAGTTTTAATCCGTGGCAGTATAGTAGGATACAGAAGTTTATTTCAGTTTTATTGTATCTTTTGAGACTTGCTTTGTGACTGAAAATGTGGTCAGTTTGGAGAATGTTCTGTGAATAATGGTTTTTGTGTGTTTGGATGAAATTGTGTGTGTGTGTGTGTGTGTGTGTGTGTGTGTGTGTGTTAGCAGTGGTATTTTTCTGTTTAATTTTTGTCTGGATGACTTGTTCGTCGGTGAGAGTAGGATGTTGAAGTCTCTTGCCATCAATGTGTAAGGATCAATATGTGATTTAAGCTTTAGCAGTGTTTCCTTTACAAATGTAGGTGCCCTCGTGTTTGGGGCATAGATGTTAAGAACTGAAAGAAAGTCTTAGTGAATCTTTTCTTTGATGAGTATATATTTTCCTTCCCTGTCTTTTTTTTTAATATTAATTTTGGCTTGAAGTCTTTTTTTGTTAGATATTATAATGACTTGTTACTTAGATCCACTTGCTTGGAAAATCTTTTTCCACCCCTTTACTCTGAGGTAATATCTATCTTTGATGCTGAGGTGTGATTTTTCATGCAGCAGAAGAATGAGTCCTGTTTTTGCATCCACTGTGTTAATCTGTGGCTTTTTAATTGGAGAATTGTGAACGCTGATAGATATTGAGAATATTGAGAAATATCAATTACCAATGATTGCTTATTTTTGTTATTTTGTTGTTGTTTTGGTGTTGGTGTTGGTGTTGGCAGCCGTGGTGGTGGTGGTGGTGGTGGTGGTGGTGGTGTGTGTGTGTGTGTGTGTGTGTGTGTGTCCATTTTGGTTTTGCTAGTGTGAGATTATTTGCTTCATATGTTTTCATATGTGCAATTAAAGTCCTTAGACTTGAGTCTCCTTCTTAGTATCTTCTGTAGGCCTGGATTTTTAGATAGATATTGTTTAAATTTGACTTTATTATGTAATATCTTATCTTCCCCATCTATGGTGAATGAAAGTTTTGCTGGGTATAATAAAGTCTGTGGTCTCTTTGAGTCTGTAGGACATTTGTCCAGGCCATTCTTGCCTTTGAGTCTCTTGAGAAATCAGGTGTAATTCTAATAGGTCTATATTTACATGTTACTTTGTCTTTTTCCCTTTAAGATTTTAATATCTTGTTTTTGTTGTTGTTATGTGGAAGGGGACTTTCTTTTCTGGTCCAATCTATTTGGTGTTCTGTAAGACTTTTGTACCTTTATAAACATCTCCTTCTTTAGGTTAGGAAAAATTTTACCTATGATTTTGTTGAAAATATTTTCAGGGCCTTTGAGCTGAAATTCTTCTCCTTCCTCTATTCCTATTATCTTTAGGTTTGGTCTTTTTATATCATCCCAGACTTGCTCAATGTTTTGTGTTAGTAATTTTTTTTTTCAATTTAACATTTTCTTTGACTGATGTATCTCTTTCTTCTATCATATTGTATTGGCTGGTTGTGTGTGTGTGTGTGTTAACATGACACAATCAAGAGCTATCAAAGAAGAAGGAGCCTCCCTTCTCCTCAGAAAAAGGGAGGCCCCCCCAACTACCCTGGCATGTCAAGTAGCATCAGGACTAAGAGCATCTTCTTCCACAGAGGCCCAACAAGGCTTCCCAGCTAAGGGAAAGTGATACAAAAGCAGACAACAGAATCCATATCAGAGAAAGCTCCACTATGATTGCTAGGGGACCCACATGAAGACCAAGCTGCCCATCAGCAACATATGTGTAGGGAGCCTAAGTCTAGTCTATGTGTGCTGTTTAGTTGGAGGTTCAGTCTCTGTGAGTCCCCATGATGCTGTGTTGGTTGACTCTGTTGGTCTTCTTGTGAAGTTTCTGTCCCCTCTAGGTTCTCCTATCCTTTCCCCAACTCTTCCACAAGACTTCCTGAGTTCTGCCTAATGTTTGGCTGTGGGTCGCTCCATCTGTTTCAATCTGCTGCTGGGTGGAGCCTCTCAGAGGACAGCTATGCAAGTATAGCAGAGTATCATTAATAGTGTCATGGGCTGGCTCTCTCCTATTGTGTAAGTTTCAGGTTGCGCCAGTCATTGTTTGGCCATTCCCCTATTCTCTGCTCCATCCTTATCCCTGCACATCTTGTAGGCAGGGTAAATTTTGGGTTGAAGGTTTTATGGGTGGGTTGATGCCCCTTCCTTCCACTGAAAGTCCTGCCTGGCTATAAGAAGTGGCCACTTCAGTCTCCATGACCCCAATGCTAGGGTCAAGGGACTGATTTTGAATTTCTAAAATCTGTGGGACTTTAGATCTTGGGGATGAAGAAAGAAAGGAAGGGTTGTGGCTTAATAGTGATATGTTTGTGTGTCAAGATGACAAGGAGTCAGTTGTACTGGCTGGTTTTGTATATCAACTTGACACAAGCTAGAGTCATCACAGAGAAAGGAGCCTCAGTTGAGGAAATACCTCCATGAGATCCAACTGTAAGGCATTTTCTCAATTAGTGCTCAAGGGGGGTGGGCCCAGCCCATGGTGGGTGATGCCATCCCTTGGCTAATGGCCCTTGGTTCTTTAAGAAGGTAGCCTGAGCAAGACAGTAAACAGCACCCCTCCACGGCCTCTGCATCAGCTCTTGTCTCCAGGTTCCAGCCCTGCTTGAGTTCCTGTCCTGACTTCCTCCAACGAAGCCTAATAAACCCTTTCCATTCCAGTGTGCTTTTGGTCATGGTGTTTCATCAGAGTAGAAACCCTAAGACGGGTATCCTCAGTGCTGAGATTCTTTCCTCTATCTCTTGTATTGTGCTGACATGGGTTGCCTCTGTAGTCCCTGCTCACATTCCTACACTTGTCATTTCCAGAATTCACCCAGTTTGTGTTTTCTGTTATTTCCACTTCCATTTGCAGGTCTTCAGAGTTTTATGCGTTTCCTTCAACTGTTGGTTAGTTGGTTGGCTGGCTTTCTTTAAGGGGTTTATTCATTTCTTCCAGCTCTTTATGTTTTCCTGGATTTCACTGAGATACTTATTCATTTTTTCTTTAAGGACTTCTGTAGTCTTCATTTAGCTGGTTTTAAGGTCATTTTGTGTGCTTCTGCTTTCTTTGTGGGAATATTGAGAACCTGTTGTGGTAGGACAGCAAGGCTTTGGTGGAGACATGTTGCCCTTGCTGTTATTGATTGTGTTCTTCTGCTTGCATCTAGACATCTTGGTTTGGGGTGACTATAGAGCTAGGTGCTGGTTTCTGGGTTTGTGTTTCTTGGGTAGGTGTTTTATTCCTTGGTTTCTGTTTCCTCTCTGGATTTTCAGAGTATATTGGCTGTGCGTTGTTTGTTTTACTGACCTGCTCAGCTGGTGTGTTCACAGGGATTCCTGCTGGTGTTGGAGGCTGGGGGAAGAGGAGGCCAAGGGGAGATGATCTGTGAGACCCACAGGAAGCTCAGACAACAGGGAGGGGAGGCTGCAGCTAGTGCTAAGGACAACCCTGAGGATTGGGTTTCGGGGAACAGAGACCACATGTCTATTCTTCACATACACATACACATACACAGCTACTTCTATCTAAAGATGTCAAGACCAAGATTACATCATTGGAGTTACGGACTCTACTAGAGGTGATGAGTTATAATAAGTACCCCATCAAGAAATTATAAATAGTAGTTGGAGAGTTGAGGGTGGGTGGGAATCAATTACTTTTCCACTTCCTTGTTTGGGTGGATCCAAAACACAAGAAATGAAACTTAGAAGTCTTAGCTGATAGTTGAGAGCCAAGCAGACTTGCACTGATTGTGAAACTAATAAGTTTTTAAAAAGCAGATCAGTCTCGCAAATCCAAATCTCAGAGAAATAACATGGTTCATCCAAGCCCTGACAGAGAGCTGGTCATGGCTTAGCAGTCTTGCCTCCCATGATGACACCTCCTAGGCATTACTCAAGTTTTCTTGGCACCTCGCTTCCATTCAGTCAAGCCGCTCATCTTACAAAAACAGCATCACAGGCAAATGGGACTTTCCAGTGTTTCCTGATGGTCTGGCAGATGGTGCTTAGATATCCTCCACTTCCCTTCATCACGTGCACCAACAGCACAGGCATCCCCAGCACCCTTACCAGGCGTGGAGCAGGGAAGAAGATTCTCCTGACACTTCCCACTTCCTTCGGGTCAGAGCATCTTGGCCCAACCTTTAGGGATTCACAATTCCTGACCCCTTAGTGAATTGTACACTGATCATTCCCATTCTCCGCAGCTCCCCAGCACAGTGCAACTGCACGTCAGAAGCAACCAGTTCCAGCCCACAAGGGTCCCTGAAGCCCTTCCCACCCCCAGGAAAGTTAATAATCCACGAGGATTTTCAGGAATTGCTAGAAGCAGGACACCCACTCACTCCTTCCGGGTTTCCTTGAAGAACACTGATTTCTGTCTGACAAATAAGCTCATTAGGCAGAGAATAAAGCTTTGTTTGTTTGTGTTTTAGAGCTTTGCAAACGTTTCCCATTTATCAAACCATTTGTGAGAAAGGAAAGGGTGAGCCGGCGAGAGATTGCTCCTCTGAGAGGGACACGTGGTGCCACGACTGAGGACCTGAGTTCCCGCAAGCCCACTGTGGCACTGATGCTCACACACACACACACACACACACACACACACACACACACACACACACACAAATCATAGTAATATTCTTGAGAAAACAAACCACTCTGTGTGGCACTTTGTATCTGGTCTGGGTGGAAATGAAGGAAGTGTAACCGAGCATGACGTCCCCACAAGACAAAGAGGACAAAACAGCCTGGATGGCACGTGTAGACCTAATATTGTCATCTTTCCACTCTCAACCCTAGGCCCCGAGGTGACAGGAAAGCAAATAGCGAAACTCCAGCTCACATGCAAGGAGGCCTTTTCTTCTCGTCTGTTGCAAAGTCAAATGAATTCACTGAATTGCAAGTTCCATTGAGTCCCCTTTAATATCCAGAAGTTCTAGAAAACTCCGTATAGAAAACAAATCATCTGGATCACAGACAGACAGTAGAATGGACTTTGCTGCTTTTCCTCAGGCCCAGCTTCCTGACACCGCAGTTCCAAGCGCAGCTCCAACCAGCATCTTTCCCACCATCCCCTCCTGCCCTCCCTCAGCGTCCTGGCCTCCCCTTTCTATACTTCTGAGGCCACGCACCCCTGCATTTCCCATCTGATTAGATCTTTCTGGTGGCTTCTGTCACTTGTCTTTAGCCAAAGAACTCTGTGTACCCACCCTTTTTTCCTGTCACCTTCCAATTCATTTCCTGTAAGCTGTGACCCTTTCTCAGGAACATTAATTAACGTGATGGGTTGGTTTTTTTTTTTTTCAATCAGAATTCTAGGAAGGCCCTATCAGCATGACTCACATTCCTGCTGTTTAAAATAGGATTTAGTCCATTTTCATGAGGCAGATGAGTTTCTTTTCCTGGATGCTTACTGTATACATTTACAATCTCAAACATTCTGGGAAAGAGATACCCCACCACTTGTTTTAATGCAGCTTTGCCAGATTGCTACAGCTTTTAGAGTGTTGACAATGGGAGGCTTTGCTCACCATCTTTCCTAGGAATACAGCAAATTTCCTTTATGGCGATAGTTTCAGAGTACGGTAAAAAATCCCTTAGATCTAATTACTACCACTCTGCCCGCTGGAAGACTGTACCCATCTGAAGGGCTTCCCGATCTGAACAGTCACAAGCTGCATTCAATACACTATGTAAATTTATGTGGACTCAATTCTAAATTAATTTGGTCTGAAATAAATCAAACTGTAGCTGGACCATAATTTAATTAAAAATTGAAAATATGACTCATGGCACTTAAGGTTACTGATACTTACTGCCAAAAGAAGTGTCATTGCTGTGCCAGAGATAAATGTGGGGAGGGCTGCAGATCCTGAGCTTGAAACAGATAGATTGTTGGCATGGATGTGACAAGTGGCAATGCCTAGCCCGACTCAAACACATATCTTTAGGGCAGTGTCAGGAGAAAAGCAAACACTGGCTCTCGGAAGCCCACACGTGTCTCTGTTCCTGCCCAGTTTCCCTGCCTCTCCTTTTGGACTTTAGTATTTGTCTTCACTTTCTTGTGAGTACAAATCAAACAATCAATCAATCCATCTGTCTGTCTGTCTGTCTGTCTGTGTGCACTCTTGCTGACAAACTTTTCCCAACCTTTATCCTCCCACTTGCTTTGACCTTCAGTACAGTGCTGCAGTGTTTTCTTCCTACTCTCTGTCTCCCCGCCTGTGTTATCTGCTCTGTGGTGTGTAGGAGAGGGTATTTTTTCTGCCTCTGGGTGAGCACCTCTGTGTCTTAAGGAAGTCTCCTTTTTGGAATGTATGCTGATATTCCCTCTGCCTAAGGCTCCTCTTCAGTCTCGAGTCTTCAAATCCAGCCAATAGACCTCACGACTTCCTCCAGGCATGACTGGGTCTCAGAGGAGAGTGACTTGGGGTGAGAAAGAGCCTGAACACAAACCTGGACACATGCACAGGGCACATTGGACAGCACCTGAACCTTGGATTCCCTGGGTGATTGCCAACATGGGCCTAGGTTCCAAACACCCTGTGGTTCTGCCCAGGCAGCAAATCAGTCTTCGTGGTCTTTTCTTGGGCTGCCAACTGCCGATCCAGCCCCACTAAGACCCTGTTTCTCCCAGGGTCTGACCACTGCCATCTTGTGTGGATTCTTTCTCTAGCTAAAACCTTCTCATCACATCAATAGTTAAAGGAGTCTTTACCTGATTAAGATCAGTAATCTCAGAGCTCCAGGCCTCATCAAGGTGGAAATGGGATTCTTTTAAGTCACTAGATATCCTGGAGCTTCCAGACCACACTGGGCTCCTGGGACCTACACCCCTATGCTCTACCAGACCTCAGCACCAGCTCGCTCTGAGGGCAACAGAGGATGAGAAAGGCTCTCCCAGGCGCTGCTGGATCAGTTGCTTAGGAAAAGGCAGGAGCAGGAATCTCCACCCTCCACCCCAGACCTTGTCCAGAAAATTGGGCTTTGGTACAGCCTTGAGAGCACTAAGTCAGAAAAACAGACAGACATGTTTGTGTCTTTCTATAATGTCATAGTTTATTGAGTAACTATAAATTCACAAGTTGTGTTGCTTTACTGGCTGCACTTTGCCAAGTCATCCTGATTTCCTTTGATAGCTGTCCATTGGCAAACACGAATTCTTTTATTCCAATCTTAATCACTAACATTAGCTCTTGGCTTACAACATTACACATCATCCAGTAATTGTTATCTATCTGTATGTATGCGGATAACAGAATTGGCAATAAAAGGGGCAAAAGGCCAAAGCAGGGTTTTGCAGTTCAAAGAAGCCCTACTAGAGACAGAAAGCTAATGCAGACACAAAGAGGATCGCTAATGGTGGTTAGGAAAAAATGCTTAAGAACCCTTTGCAGAGCTTACAGAGCTTACAGAGCTGTTACAGGCTTGAGCCTGGGCCACAGGGTTGAGTCAGATGTAGGGGGCCAGAGAGGTCACAGAGGTAAAGTCCAGGACCTGATCCAGGACAGCATAAGGATAGATAGATGGAGGATGGATGGATGGATGGATGACAATGCAAGCAGACTGCATTGTGCAGTGGGGGACTGAGCTGAGCTAAAATCCCTAGAGACAATTGGCAATCTTCTGCACCAAGAAGTCAGTGGCAAGGTTGGTAAGGCAGCTGCTACTTTGGTGTTGGATGTCCTGTTTATGGCATCCAGGTGAGGGCGATCTACTGTGTTAGCTTTGTAAGTGGTATCGCTTCTTTAAAAACTAAATTTTATCCGTCTATCTTTTGTAGCCAATAGTGGACAAGTTGTGGCATCTGTGTGCACAAAGAGAGGAAGAGACATGTGCTCTCAGAGTGCAGAAGAACTCTCCTTTTGAAATACAACCGTTCAGGGCAAGGTGCAGTCTGGAAGCCGCGGTTGTGCACACTATGGACTCGTCAAGAGCGTGGCGCAGCTTGATTTTCCCCAAGCCTTTGGATTACAATGTCTTCCTTTAATTCTTAGGTCTTCCTTCCGAAGTTACAGAACACCTTTTGGAAGATTCAAAGGAAACCACAGGACTTCTCGCCAAGCTTAAGGCATCCCGAATTTCCCTAAAGAAAACCTAAGCGCGTGGTCAGGAAGCCCCTCTGAGTGCCAGCTGCGATCCATCCAGAAGGCAAGCGATTCCTATGTTGATAGTGACCAGCTCTTGGCAAGAGCCTCCCCTCCCTTCCACGTGCTGGTGTCCTGAATGGAACAGCTTCCTCCCCTCAAGCCTGTCCTGCCACACAGAGGCCGTGCATTGGCCTGCAGCGCCACCTAGCAGACGCAGAGTGAACTTGCGGGATAAGGAGGAAGCAGGTTTTGTGGGGGTGCGGGGGTGGGTGTGGAGGGGGTGGCCGGTGTTTTGTAACACCAGAAAAGGGAGTTTCCATTTCATTCATGGAGTTCTGGGAAATGGAATTTGTATAAAGCCATTTTTGCTCATGATGGAAAACATTTATTCGAAGCTAATAACAGAATTTGGCTCAAAGGCAATTCTAATGCAAACTTAGGAGGGCAAGAGTTTTTTTCTCCAAACTTGACTCTCAGTTTTAGTCACCGCTGTGACACTGCAGTTTGTGTGTCCCGGAGAGGCTGTGAAGTCAATGAAGAACAAGAATGTTCTTTATTTCATTTCCTTTCTTTTCTTTCTCTATTTTTCGTTTTCCTTTTCTTTCCCAGATCAGGTTGAGAACTCTCGGAGGCTCATGGGGGCTAGTCGGCCTCGGTCGTTCACTTGATTGGTCTTAAGTACCTAGCAGATTAGGATAGTGTTTCTGAGGTGTTTGCGAAGGGCTTTTCAGGTTGGATTGACGAACGGCGAAAGCCCCGCACTAAATGTGTGTGTAGGCTGTCTGTAGGCTGAGAGAGAGCCCATGGTCTGAAGTGGGGAGCCGCCTCCCGGATCCTCACCCTGGCTGCCATGATGCTATGCCAGTCACAGATCCAGAAACAATGAAGCTAGGGCCACCAGGAACTGCAACCCGGGCCAAAATCAACCTTCCCTCCCTTCACGTTGTCCCCCCCCCCTTCGTCCCCCCCAGGGAGTTGTCACGCTGACAAAAAGACTGAATCCTACAAGGAAGGAGGACCAAAGCATTTGAAAACTACTGTTTCTGCTGCCTGGCTCATGAAGCTGACTCATAGCTAGCAATGGCTGATTGATCCGTTGACGGTCAGGGACATCTAGCTCATCAACTGACAATCAGGATTAGCTGACTGATCCCCTGAGGATCAATCAGGAACAGCTGACCAGTTGGCAGGCAGCGATAGGTAACCACCTGACAATCGAAGACATTTCCATGGGATGCTCTTGAAGCCCCGCCCCCACTCCTGATGCGAGTCCTTGGAACTCCCTGGAATGGTCCTAAAGGAACGAGCTCCTTTTCCTTTGTCAGACTCGAGTGCAGAGGTCCTATCACTCCATGCACATTAGCAATTGAAAACAGTAATGTTTCTTCGAATTAACGCCCAGTTTGAAAAGCGATCATTTTGTTCCTGAACCATGCTAATATCCAGAGGCAGCCATTACTGGCCCACTGAGCTGACTGTGCAGTCAAATGAAAACATGGCCTTCGCTCCATGCGTCACTGCCATTGACCGTGGTCCTACGGTTTTAATTAATGCCTCACAAGAATATAATTCTAATACAATGTTAGGAACAAAGTGGTGAATTGATTCCTTTCTCGTACAGCAAACACCTGAAGGATTTACCAGAAAGACATCGGCATTGTGAATGGCAGGGAACGGCCACGTCGCCTTTAGATGACGTAGGCACACATCTACGTGTAAAACAGAGTTGAAGCCCAAACACAATGCTTCCTTGAACCCCCATGACCAAGATAAGCGAGGCTTTGCCCAAGTAGTGGCCGTGAAAAATGACACATTTCACCTATGTAATACATAAGTTCCCATGGCAATTTTGCTTAGACCTAATTAAATTTCAAAACATTTTTTAAAAATCAAACAAAACAGAAGACAAAACCAAAACAAGACAAAACGATTGATTCTAAGAGCAGAGTAGTCTACATTAAAAAGTGTGTGTGTGTGTGTGTGTGTGTGTGTGTGTGTGTGTGTGTTCCCACACGTGTGTGTGCACACACAGAAAGCGAGAGATCAACTTTAGGTGCCTTATTGGCTGATTGACTGGAAAAATACCTATAACCAATGTGGAAGTCATCAACTAGGTTAGGCTGGCCCGTGAGCCCCTCGGATCTGCATGCCTTCTCTCCAACACTGGGATTACAAGCACGTGTCACAAGGCCCAGCCCTTTAAACACATGATTCTGAAGATAGAACTCAGGTCTGCAAGCATGTTAACTGACTGTTGAACTTCAGTAGCACCGATAATATCACATATAGTTATCATTCTTTTTTCTTGGTTATTCAATATATTTTTGTTTAAATTAATTGATTTATTTATCCACTTTACACCCCAATCATAGGCCCCTCCCCCCTCTCCTCTTGGTCCCACCCTCTCTCCCTCTCCCCTATCCTGCCGCTCCTACCCCTCAGAAAAAAGGGAGCCCTCCCCCCCTACCCATCGCAGCACATCAAGTTCATCAGGACGGAGGGCCTCCTCTTCCACGATTTTTCATTCTTACCTGAACTGGATCGACAGTTGTTCTGAAAAAAATTCTTTTGAATTGCACTAAGAAGACACAGATAAAGTGTACTAAGCCGAGAGAATCTTTTGTCGGTGTCTTGTTTCGACTATTAAAACTCACAGCAGCTGCTTCCATGTGTGGCTGTGATGTTTTGTCCTAGGCAGACACAGAAGTGCAGCCTCTGAGGGTTTATATTAACGTACTGGGCCAAAAACAGCATCAAGATCTCAGATAGTTTTACTTTATCTCAGCTCTCTATAAAGGAAGCCTTTCATGGCTGTTGGAGAAAAGCATCTCCTTGCATGGTGTTGGGGAACTATTCCAGACTGGAGCCCGTGAAGAAACAAACAGACTTTGTGGAATACAATGCTCTACAAATCTTCAATGCTGTGAGCATAAAGGCCTGGAGACAGACGACTTCACGTATTCAGTAAAACTCCAGAGGTCCCCTGGCTCTGAAGGAAATCACTAAGTTAATAAATGTGAATAAAATGTCAGAGGGCCAAGACTGGACACTTAAAAAGAATAAACTTTTCTTTCAGAGATCAACATCTTTCTAAGGGCCACCATACTTAGGACAGTATGCTATGCCATAGAAAATATACACATAGACCATTGCAAGAGTATTCAGAGCACACACAGACACACAACTGGATGCAGTGTCTTCTCTGGAACTGGTATTGGAGACACCTGAAGGGAACAGGGATGTTTTTCAACATGTGAGTTTAGGGAAAAACCAGGCACCCAGATGTTTACAAAAAGAAATCCTACCCTTCACCATCTACAAGAAAAGTAAAATATTGGTGTATTAAAAGTACTAAATACAAATGTATAATTATAAAATGTATTCAAGTTTAGTATAAGGCAATAGTAGTATGCCTTTCTGGCTTATAAGGGCTTTTTGAACAAAATTATTCTACAAAGGAAATTATCTCAAAGGGTGATCAATCTATTGAATTTAAGAGCTTTGTGTTCCTCAGAGCTGGGCAATAGCTCTGTGGTAGTGAGTTTGTCTACCGTGTGAGATCCCTTTGTTTAATTCTCAGTAGCAAATGTTTTAAAAATAGAAAAGGGGAAAAGAAAACCAAAGAGAGTTTGGAATTTTATGTATTCCTTAAAAGATGCCACAATGAAAGTAAAAAGAAAAATCAAACCTTGGCAACATAAAGGATTCATATTCAAACTAACTTAGAACTTTATCAAACGAGTAAGAAAACAAAACAAAATCACCTCAAGGACATGCAAGCTCATTTGTCAGTCATGTGAATAGTAGCCATTTCTCTCGTTGCTATGACTCTGCCGCAGAAGCAAAGCAAGGGGAAAAGGATGTGTGTTGGCACACAGTTTAAGGTGGTTCAGACCTTCTTGGTAGAGAAGACACAGCTGAGTTCATGGCAACTTGCAGCGGTCACTAACAGTATGGTGCTGCATCCTTATATCCGGGCAGATCAGAAAATGGATCTCAAGGCTGAGATCCATAAGGCCCACCCTCCCTCCCCTAGCAAGTCTCTTCCATCAGCTAGATAGATCCTGCCTTTTAAAGGTTCCATATTCTCCCCAAAACTGCAACATCAGTGAGGACCAAACATTCAAACATGTAACAAAAGGGGAGAGTTTCACATGCATTGGAATTTACAGAAGTAGAAAAGGCAGTACACCAAATACATAGAAAATGTTTGATCATGTTAAAAAGTCAGAAAAAGACCACAGTACAGCTACAACGATCAAGGGCCACTTTCTATTCATTGTACACAGGGTTAAGAATAGTTGATAATACACAATAAATTACACTGTTTTGAGAAATGATACTGTTTTGCTTAACAAACTGAGAAAGAACTTGAACTCTCTGACCAAGTAAATCTATCCTCAGAGTCTATCCTAGAGAAATGCTTGCACTGTTCTTTAGAAGAAGAAACAAAAGATGACCAAATAACCCTGCCCTTAGGTATGTTCCATAGAGAAATGCTTCTAGAAAAAGAGGGAAAAGATGTTTATACTTTTAAAAATGTCAATAAATAATAAAATACATAGATAAGTTGTGGTATATTCACAATAAGTACATCAGTAACGTGAGCACAAAGCTGCTCACAATGTGATTAGAATTCAGAAAAGACATGCTGAGCGGAAAAGCAAGCAATGTAAGATGCCAATATGAGGGCCAAAGAGGTAGCATCTTTGATAACTTTACCAACCGCACACTGCACAAGCATGAGGACCTGAGGTGTGAGCGGCACGTATGTGGAACCCTAGTGCAAGGGGCTGCTAGAAACAGCTGGATCACTAGAGTTACATATGTGAAACCCTAGTGCAAGGGGCCGGGGTGCGCCAGAAACAGCTGGATCCCTAGCGGGGGGCCAGAAACAGCTGGACCCCTAGAGTTATGTATGTGGAACCCTAGTGCAAGGGGCAGCAGAGACAGCTAGATCACTATAGTTATGTATGTGAAACCCTAGTGCAAGGGTAGGGGGTGCCAGAAATAGCTGGGCCCCTAGAGTTTATTGATCAGCCAGCCACGCCAAGTTATGAGCTCCAGGTTCAGAGAAAGACCATGTGGTGGTTTGAGTAAAAATGACACACACACACACACACACCCGCCCCAAAGCTCATAGATTTGAGTGCTTGGTCAACACAGAGTGGCACTGTTAGGAGGTTGGTTTTGTTGGAGGAAGTGTGTCGATAGGGTGGACTTTGGGGTTCCAATGGCTCTCTATTCCTGCGGCCTTCAGGTCTGGATGTAGAGCTCTCAGCTCCTTCTCCAGCACCATGTCTGCCTGTGTGTCGCCATGTTTCCCACCATGATAATAATGGACTAAGCCTCTGAAACTGTAGCCCCAGTTAAATGCTTTTCTTTTTGAAAATTTCTGTGGTTATGGTGTCTCTTCATAGCAGTGGAACACTAAGATAGAGCCTTTCTCGGGACATACAGTAAAGAGGGATTGAGGAAGCCACATGGAGTCAACCTAGGGCCTCCAAACGCATGTGCACATGCACCTATACCTGCATACACACATAAACATAAATGAGTACATACACCACACACACACACACACACACACACACACACACACACACACACACACACACGCACGCACGCACACACACATACACCCACATACACGGGGATAGGATAATGATTTAATGTGTGTAACAGTCAAGATTGTGCATAACCAAACAACTGGTTTCTGTTCCCAGAAACAGCTGGATAAATGTCTAAAGCAAAGCAAAAGTGACAGCAGATATTAGAATCCAGATAGTGAGCGTCTCTCTAAGCAGGAGGGACAGGGGAGGGGATAATAAAAACATTTCAAAGGTTTCAAAACAAAGATAATGATCTCTTTCTTTGAAGACAGTTGATAATAGATATCTGATGTGTTCTTAAATTCTTCAAATGTTTGTATATATAATACATATTATATGATAGGCACATTTTATACACATGTTTTTGAGAGTTCTGTACACATTTTGTTTTGAGCATACTCACCCCATCACCCAACCCTCCCAAGATCCACCCTCCTTCCCTACCTACCCAGTTTTGTGTCCTCTTTTTTTTGAACCCACCAAGAACAATATGTGCTGCCCAAATATTCTTGAATGTGGTTCCTTCCACTGGAGCATTCTCAACTTCCCAGGGGCTATACTCTTAGGAGGAACAGGCTCTCCCTCTTCCAAAAATAGCTGCCAGTGCCTAGGACGGGGCTTTACAGCCCATCTCCTCTCCGTGCTTGGCTGCAGTTTGTCTGGGTTTTGAACAGGTCTTGGGCATGCTGTCACAACGGCTGTGAGTTCATACTGCAGCCATCTACTGTGGCTGGAGGACAGGTCCCTTGTCCCCTCTGGTCCTCCTCTTGCTCCTACATTCTTTCCACCTCCTTTTCCACAACCATCCCTAAGCCAAAGGCGGGTGTGTGTGTTATAGATGTCCCATTTAGAGCCAGGCACCCCACAGTGTCTTGTCTGCACCTTGAGCAGGTGCGCATCTCCGTGTTAATCAGTATCTAGTCCAGACAGAAGCTTCCCTGGCGAAGGTTGAGTGGCTCATCCATCTGTGAGCATAATGGTAAGTCACACAGACACATGCATAGAAATATGACCGACTCACAGTGGGGCGCTAGATCTCGGGTAACAAAGTCAAACCCGTAAGTCCTGCCTTGTCCTTTACACCCCTCCTCATCCGACTTGTCAGTATCAGGCAAAGCCCCTGGCAGGCCTCAGACCCCTGGTTTCTCACTGCTCCCAGCATGGAACAATCTAGTCTTCCTAATCCTCACTCTAGGTGCTGCCTCCCTCAGAATCCTGCCTTTCTGGCCTTTAATGAGCTCCTTTTCCTCCATCAGCCTCCTGGGCACTGAAGTCTTTTCCTTCCTTCTGCCTTTTTATCTAAAAACAAACAAAGCTGTTTCCCTTGCAGGCCCTCTGAAGCGGTTACCACCTCTCAAACCTCAGGCAAGCCGGCCTTTGCTCCTTTCACCGACTTTACCCGCAACCCTTCTCTGGTTCTAGCTGAGGTGTGTTCAGTTTAGTTTTGTCTCCATTTGACAGTGACCAAGCAGGCAGGTAGAAAGAAGCAAATTTGTCACAGCCAACCAATCAGTTCTTGGAATCTCCCTCATAAGGGATATGGTATTTCCTCCTCAGAACAATGCTAGAATTAGAGGTTGCATTCCTAAGAAAGTTCAGCCCTTAATTAGCTGATATAACAGATAGCCATAAGCCCTGCCTTTGCAAGAATCTTCAGGGATTCTCCTCTTGTTTTGGTAAGGAGAGTTCCTATAGGCAGCCATCTTGGGCAGAACAATCACGGAATGGTAGCAATCTTGGGATATAGTGTGCCGCGTTACCACTTAAAGCTAGAAGGGCAAACCACATTGTTCTCCAATTGCTACCGCAGAATACAAACCCCACCCATGAGCAGACACTTCTGTTTGCTCTTAGATCTGCTGCTACTCAGACACCTCCCCAACCCGTGCACCTCCATGTATGAGCATCTTTGTGCCTCTTCAAGGGCTGATCCCAATAAACCTTCTACATCCATGTGAGCCTCAAACCACCATAGGACTCGGCCTATGCACTAGGACAGTCAAATCACTCTGCAGATGCTGGGCGGAGGACCAGCCTCCCCTGCCCGCTCACTTTCAGTGTTCTAGAAGGAATCAGTTCTGTCTCCTTGGATAATATTCTTCCCAGATTATGGGGCGTGGGGTCACCTCTATTGCTTGCTTTCTGTTATTCTGTTTTAGTCTTTTCTCTATGAAGACTGAAGACAGTACTTGCACATACATGAGTACACTTGTCATCTGCCTGTCAGCGCAGCAGACTTGGAGCACTTAGCATACATCTGGTTATGCCACACATAGACTGGAAGGCTCAGAAACATCATCTGTGTCATTGCCTTCTTCCCCTCACAGTTTCTTTCCTTGAAGTTAATATTTGTCTTGCTTTTCTGTTTGTTTAATCTTTCCCATATTTATCATCAGTCTCTTTCTACATATTCTCCCTGTAAACCTTCTTCGAATAGAGTCAAGGAAATTAATTGCTCTGTCAGTCTCATTATCTTGAAATAGTTTCTTCTCGAGCCCTCTGGGCAGGAATTGTTTGGAAGGATTGATCCCTAGGCCTGCTTCCTGTTTGCAGGGAACCTCCCTTCCCATTAATTCAAGGACTTCCTGCATGTCTTTCTTGCGTGAGATCTCTGGCTTCCTATCTCATTCTGGTGCCTGACACTTTTCACTGGCTTCTGCTAAGTTTCAAAGCCAGGACAAATGGGCTAAGGTGCCTATTTACTATATTAACGCAGACCTGGCCTCCAGGTTCTCCCAGCATCCCTTGGTCCTTACCTGTTAGAGTCTGTCTGGCATCCTCTCCCCCTCCCTCTCCCCTTTCCAGCCTAGAGACTGAGAGGCCCTTTCCCCAAAGACTCTTCCCTACATCATAAAGACATTTTGATTACCTCCCCTTTTTGTACCTTTGGCCTTGGCCTCCTGGCTGCTGCACCTGGTACATACACACACACACATGGTAGATGTTCACTTCTTCCTCCTCTAAGCACATGTCCTTTGCTGAGAACTCATCTTCCTTTTAATCTCCTTAGGTCTCCATGATTGCAAGCAATCCTTAATAGAGATTTAACATCATGTGTTAAATATATCCTCAGAATTCACACACTATAGCCACGTTATGCACCAGAGTTAGTGAGATGAAGGATTAGGCATTTTTAAGTGCTGAGCACAAGCTTATTTCATGATTAAATTTAGATGTTTCATTTCAGTGGTATCCCTTAAAAATAATATGCCATGTTATATAGATATTAGTAAAGAATTTAAATTTTCTTCTTGACATTCAGAGATCTTAGTAAACCTAGAAAGAACAAGTAAGTTAAAGAAATGTCAAAATGTTTCATATTGTGTTATTTTTTAGAGGATTTATGGACTTAAGCCAACTAGAAAATCTGTTGGTAATTTCAAGGGAAAGTAAGGAATAGTTTATTCAAAAACGAGTGGACAGGGCAAATGGAAGAGCCCTGAGCTAGCGCTGCATCTAGAAGCCCGCAGCAACGGGGAGCATTTTCTGAGCCTGAACAGCAAGATCTAGAGTGGCAGTGACAGGTGTGTGTAAGAGAGAAGGGATCATGTCAGTGGATGCTGTCCAGCATGGGCTACATGAGTAACACCCTTGGTGAGCCACAGTCACTCCAGCCCAGGGCCAGGAGGAAGATCCTCAGTCCATGCAACACCAGGGCCAAGCTCCCAAATGCTCACTCTGCTGAACCCACCTGCAACAGTTTCTCCATTGCAACTTTAAGGCATTCAAGAGATTGGAGGTGGCTCACTCACAGGGCGAAGAGCAATTTTTCGTTTCTCATAGCGTACTGATGCAAATGTTAATCATCTATTTAAATAACTTCACAGCAACATCTTGGCTGGTGTTTGACTTAACCTCAAATTCCCATCACATACAGTGGACAGAATTTGTCCTAGACTGGACAGTAGTCAGAGAGGACTCCAGAGCAGGCAGCAGAGTAACGTGCTCAGTTTATGTATTCCTCCTTTTTCTTTTATACACTAACAGCTTTTTATAACTTGCTTTATTCATGCTTTATGTCTTAGAGATATTCTCATGTTAATAGATGGCTCCCTCATTCTTTTTCCCATTTTGTGGTTGCAATGACTTAATTGACAATGATTTACTTAATCAGTGTGTTACTTATAAACATCTAAGCTTCTCTCTAGTCATTTGCAGTAACATATGATGCTGTAGTGATCGCTACTTGTGGTGGTTTGAGCAGGTTCGGCCCCCCATAGATTCGTGTGTTTGAATGCTTGGCCATAGGGAATGGCACTATTAGTATGTGAGTGAGGCCTTGTTGGAGGAGATGTGACCTTGTTGGAGGAGGTTGGAGGAGGTGTGGCCTTGTTGGAGGAGGTGTGGCCTTGTTGGAGGAGGTGTGGCTTTGTTGGAGGAGGTGTGGCCTTGTTAGAGGAGGTGTGGCCTTGTTGGAGGAGGTGTGGCCTTGTTGGAGGAGGGTGAAGGAGGTGTGGCCTTGTTAGAGGAGGTGTGGCCTTGTTGGAGGAGGTGTGGCCTTGTTGGAGGAGGTTGAAGGAGGTGTGGCCTTGTTGGAGGAGGTGTGGCCTTGTTGGAGGAGGTGTGTCATTGTGTAGGTGGCCTTTGAGGTCTCCTATACTCAGGCTCCACCCAGTGCGTAAGAGAGTCTCCTCCTATCTGCCTGTAGATCAAGATGTAGAACTCTTGGCTCCTCTAGCACCAAATCTGCCTGCATGCTGCCATGCTTCCCACTGTGACAATGAACTAAACCTCTGAAACTGTAAGCCAGCCCCAATTAAATGTTTGGTTTTTTAAGAGTTGCTCTGGTCATGGTGCCTTTTCGCAGCAATTGAAACCCTAAGACACTACTCAACAAAGGGATTTTGCACCCACACAGAGATGGTGAATTCCCCAAAATATAGTTGCTGAGGAATGGAGCATGCGCGTATTGTCAAATCACCAACCCCAGAGAGTCTTACCCATCTTCATTCCTAACCAAAACTCACAAGGGCACCTGTATCCCCACATCTCAGACAATATAATGTACACAATACTAAACTTCTGGATCCTATGGATAAATTATGGTGTTTCGTGCTATTGTCCCATTATAAGAAGCATAGCAGGAACTTGCTATATCAGGGACCCTACAGCAAACGATTTCGCAATACTTAGCTGCATAGACACTGGTAATGGGACCAAAATTTAGGGGATTTTGAGAGGATTTTTGCATGAAAATTGCCTAACACCTCCAGCACAGTGAATATGCAGTGATCTTTAGTTATTTGGATATTTGATACCCAAAAGAATGAAAATAATTTCAGATTTTCCCTCAACAAATATTTATAATTATTAGAAGTATTAAAGGGAATGTTTCTGAATTTTTCATACACACACAATAACATAGACAATAAAATGTGTGTACAGTTAAATACAATTTTTAAAAATGTAGATCATAATGATGTGAGTGCCAAGCATTGTTTGGTTCCCAGTTTTCTCAGGAGGTAAAATCTAAGGGGCATTCGGTTGCCACAAGATGACTCTTATCTCCAAAACAAAGCAGAAGCCAAGTCAATGAATGAGCCAGCTGGACTTCCGGCTGCCATCTACAGAGTGAGAATCCTTCTCTTGACCTCAGGTCCAGGGGTGGGGTGATGGGAGGCGTCTTGAGAACACTCTTGGGCCGCGGGGTCTTGATTCACCTGGGAAACAGGGTCTGCCGCATCTCCTTCCGGTCCGCACATCTGGGTGTCCAGGTCCGGGAGCACCTTCTCTGTGTCTGTATACACTTCTAAGCTGGTTTGAGCCAAATGTCCTTTTCTCCTGCATGGCACCCAGCGGCTTTGCATGGGAAGCTGTGGCCTGCTGCCCACATGCCTGTTGTATAGGAACTTTGGCCACTTACAGCGTCCCTTACCTAAGAGAATCAGAACCGGAGCTGTGTGAGGACGTGATCACCTCTAACCAACCGAAGCTCAACAGGACTTGATTGAGGACAGTCTCTGACCAACGAATGGCACGGCTTGCCTGAAGCCGCTTCACACGGGTGTGTAGAGGCATTCTGTCTGGATCCCAGGGATGGGTCTCAGGATTCAATTATGATGTGAACCCCACCTCGTCTGCTTGCTTTAAAAAGCAGAGATTTGCCCTAGAGAACCAGTTGTAGGATGTTTTCATGCGTTTTCCCTTGTCTGTGAACAGGCACGGCTTTGTGATTCTGTAATTCTGGTGGCCTTTCTTTTTCCTTTTTCTTTTTCTTTTCTTTTTTTTTTTTTGTTTTGTTTTGTTTTTTTTTTTTGTTTTTTGGTTTTTTGGTTTTTTGGTTTTATGAGGCAGGGTTTCTCAGGCTGGCCTCAAACTCTCAATGATCGACCTGCCTCTGCCTCCCTAGTGCTGGGATTAAAGGTGTGAGCCACTACGCTCAGCTTCGGTGGCCTTTCTTATTCCTTGAGACTCTATCTGCCCAGTGAGTACCGTGATTTCTCCTTCTGCCTCCGTATTTCTCCAGATTAGAACTAGCAGCATTCCCATCACACACATTGGATGTTCCCATCGAATGTAGTTATAAAAATAGTTCTTATCAAAAGAAACAAAGAAAGAAAGAAACAAAGACTATAGAAGAGTTGCAAAGGTTTGCTTTGATTGCTTACTGTAGCCTCCAGAAGACACTCTGAGGAATTCTCAGATGATGTTCTAAGTTTTGTTTTTACCCTAAGATATCCAAAGGCCAGGACACACGCCCAGGAGGGATGCTGCTTGCTAAAGTCTGGTGTCTTGGTGGCCCTGAGCCATGGAGACAAATCAAATGTTTAGCTGAAAGCTTTCCAGAACATTGAAATTAAATTTTTCTCCTTTTCTTCTAAACTCTGTCCCAGAAACATGAGGATGGATGCAGTGGAAAACGTGGAAAAGCCATCATCTGGTATTTACCAAAGGATGACCACATTGGCTAGTCTTGGGAGCTATGACAAGGACTGATGCTCTTAACTTTTAGAACATTTGACACAATTGCAAACAGACATTTTTTTCTGGTATAGAGAGCATACTGTGTATTTTTCCCATGAGCCATGTACTCACCCAGTCTCAAGCTACTGGCTACGGTGCAGCGGTGTCGTGATGTATTGATGTATTCCCTCCAAACCCCAGTGTTAGAAACAGTCCCCGAATAGCTTTGGGAGGAAGACACATTGGAGGTTTACAGGTTTACTTAGGATTAATATCTCCTAAACAAAGGGCTTGTGGTAGTGGGCTTTCACTTTTATACAGTGTGAGAACACACACGCACACACATGCACATGTACATGCACGCACCCACATATGCACGCACAGGAATACAGCAAGCTTAGGAACCATTAGGGAAGAGGAAAAAGAGCAGTGGGCAGAAGGAAGAGAAGCAAAAGAGTACAATGGTGGGCTGGAGAGATGGCTCAGAGGTGAAGATCACTGTCTGTTCTTCCTAAAGGTCCTGAGTTCAATTCCCAGCAGCCATATGGTGGCTCACAATCATCTGTTTATAATGAGATCTGGTGCCCTCTTCTGGCATGCTGGCACACATGCGGGCAGATACTGTATAAATAATAAATAGATAAATCTTTAAAAAGAGTACAATGGCAATGAATAGAACCAAAATACAATATATACATGGGCAAGAATATAATTAAACATATTACAAATAGCATTGGTTATATGTGGTAATAAAATTTAAAATAGCAATCTTAGTCAAAAGGGAGTTTGGCACATGCAGATTTTGGGTTTCCAGACATTGAAACCCAGGAAGATGTTGCCATCGACTTGAGTAGATCATTCTGCTCTTCCTAACCTAGCAATGCAGAAGCAGGAGAAGAGATGAGAAGACGAAGCTACAGAGAGCCGGAAGAAGCCAAGTTCATAGATACCAGGTAGAGTGTGAGGAAGAAGCAATGACCACTGAAGTTAGTCAGTGCACAGCTGGAGAGACAGTTGGCCTGGGAAAGTCGAGGCTCCCAACTAAAACGCCAAGTTAGGAAGTGCAGTTGTGTGCATTGTGTAATAATGCAAAATATCTGTCTACTTGGGCACTTGTGACACATCTGGAAATAAGAGCAGGGATGGCTTCATTAAAAGACATGTGATACGGAAGTAGATACCATAAGTCCCGGGGTGCTGTCACCTTGTGCAATGTCCCATGCCCCCTTGTGTAACGCTGCATACCATTGGTGCGCTGTCTCTCTAGACTGGGCAGAGGCCTGTCTTTCCTCGCTGATTGTCTTCACACTGTCTTGTCTTCCCCGAGCCAAATGATCTTCATCTTCATGGGCCTCCCAAATCTTCTTGTGAGTCAGCAGAAGTGGCCCTCGTGGTCTCTTTGCATCTTCCTGCTGTGGGATTATCACAACTCATGTGTGAGAGTTCCCTGCACCTCCTTTGTCTGTGCTCCGTTTTGCTTCTTGCCCGTGCAACTCATACCTCTCCTTAGTCCAGCCAGGTCTGTCTCTCTCGGGCACCTTCTCTGTCCTAGAGTTCACGGTCATGTGCACATTGTACTCACAACTATCAGGTTGGAGGTTTTCTACTTCAAAGCATTCTTGGGCCAATGGCCTTGGTAGACAGTGCTAGTACTCTACCAATATCCATCTTGGTTTTCTTAGAAAGAAAGGAAGGAAGGAAGGAAGGAAGAAAGAAAGAAAGAAAGAAAGAGAAGACAATTATATTATTTCTTTTATTTTGTGTTAGAAAGAAAGAAAGAAAGAAAGAAAGAAAGAAAGAAAGAAAGAAAAAGAAGACAATTATATTATTTCTTTTATTTTGTGTTACACATGTGGAGGTCAAAGGATAACTTGTGGAAGTCAGTTTTCTTCTTCCATCATATGGATTCCAGAGACTGAACTCTGGTGGTCTAGCTTGGGGCAAGTATCTTTACCAGATGAACTAGCTCACTATCACTCATCTTTCCTTTCAATTCTACATCCCATCCACCAACAAACTAAAATACAATGGCTTCTGAATTCATTCATTCTTCTATTGCTGTAACAAAATACCCAAGGCTATAAAGAAAAGATATTTAGTCACTTTACTGTTTAGAAAGCTTAAAGTTGAATATCCAGGAGCCTCACTCATTCAACATCTCAGAACAGACTTCCAGCTCCATCAGAGGGTGGCATATGACATCACAGGGCAATCCAGCCCCATCACAGATGGCATATGACATCACAGGGTGATCCAGCTCCATCACAGATGGCATATGACATCACAGGGTGATCCAGCTCCATCACAGATGGCATGTGATATCAAAAAGGGACAAGCAAATCGCATGAAAAGACATGGAAGAGATTCTGGGGCCAAGTTTTTACTTTATCACAATCTACTCTTGCAAGAAGAATATTTGTCAACTATATATTAAATCCGTCTAGGGTCAGCACCCATGGCTCTTATGCCGTAATAGGCCCTACCTCTCAAAGGTTCTGCTTTTTCTTGATATTACTTCAATGGTCACTACGTTTCCATAACAATAACAACAAAAAAAACACCCTGGCAGACAAATTAAAAATGCATCTGTATAGAGTAGTTTTTCATGCAAGTTGATAGTGTAGTGAGGTCTGAAGCAGAAGGCTCTTTCTTTTTCAGCCCCCTCTTTCTTCTATTAAAGATGAAAGAAGCCAGCTTGGAAAACATGTTGAGCATGTTGGGACTGCCCCACCTGTCTGCTTTTTGGCTATTAAAATAAAAATAAAACTGGGTACCACTGGAGGTTATTGTATTAAGAAAATTACATTGGTCTCAGAAAGACAACTATCACACACTTTCCGCTAGATGTGTACCCTAGATTTTACATAACACATAAAATCATGTATGTGTATATTACATAAAGATCAAAGCAAAATTGAAGAGGAGAACGAAGTGGGCTAGCAGGAGTGGGGAGGTGAAAAGTTAGCAGATGGGCATTTTAAGGAGAACACAATCAAAGTATAGTATATACCTATAAGAAAATATTTTTATGAAACCCAGCACATGTGCAATGCATGCACTCCAACTAGTTTGGGTTTCATATAATCCCTAGCATCTTGCTTTTGCTTGAAGGGGATCAAGATATGCCACTTTGACACAGTTTTTGTTTGGTTGCTTTTCTTTCTTTGCCTTGTGGGGGATAGAGGATCTTGAACATGCAGAGTAAAGTGATTATTTTGAGCTGAAGGCAATACCAAATGGACAGATGCAGGAAGAGGTCTGCACCCTCTATTCCCTGCTTAAAGGCAAGCCATCAAGGCATAAAGTTCCTTTTGTGAAGGTGGCCTCTCTCCACCACCAGATATGGAGAGCTGGCACCGACAGGAATCTACATAAACAAACCTTATAAAAATAGCTCTCCTCTTCCACCAGCTCCCACCACGCATCTCCTGATCTTTTCCTCATGACCTGACCTTGTGAGATGGTAAAACAATGCCCGGGTCTGGGTCTAATCAGTTCTTTGAGTTTTCCTGCTTTTCGAATAACTCCTTTGTCTCTAAATATTAATCTAAACATTGCGTGCTTTTTCTCCTGTTGATCTGTCCTTCTGTTAATTTAACTCATAGTCATCTGTATATTGAACCTGAGGACACAGAAGAAAAGCTTTCTCTCCCCAACAGACAAAACCTTAAATTACAGAATGGACATAAAACACACTGATGTCCTTGACTACTACCACACGGCATGGGGCTGGCTTCTCAGTCACCACAGTGTCCTTCTAGGATGGCCTCCACAATTTGTTCTCTGCCTGCCACCAGTCTCCTGACTGGAATCATGTCTAAAAACGTTAATTATTGGTGCTTCTTGACATTTAGAGACTCTGGACCAGGACTACACAGTGCCTGTGAATTTTACTGGGATCTTTGTCTCCTTAGAAACAATATGCCTAGAGGCCCACCCACTGCCTCGGGTAAAAGTACGCAGGCATTCAGTCGTGCGGGCAGGCAGGCAGACACCACTATGATGAGCAAGTATGTGGTGGAAAGAGAGAAGAGAAAGGAAAGCAGAATGGTTTGTGCACTATGAGGCAAGGCGGAACTGGAGACTTGACAGCAGTGAGAAACAGCTTGACATAAGAGGCCTCACTGCCACCTGAGGTCATGGTGAAGTCTGGACACTGAGGGCAGTGTGTGGGTCTGTGGCCCAGCCACAGCAGGGCTCTGTGTTGTTGTCCATGGCTCATGTTACCCCCAAAGGGCATGCAGGTGTTTGAGATCTGGGCCATACTAGTGTCCAAGGATGGCACTGAGCTGGCCGTGCTCCTCACTGAGCACCACATGGTAGCAGCAGTGGTAAAGTGAGCAAGGCAGAGTTGGCCCACCCTAACATCTACCTCACCTATGAGCTGCTGGAACTCGTGAAGGGGCCTGTCCTACAGAACCAAAGCTGCAGCATCTCCATGATGCAGGGCAACAACAGGATAGTGGAGAGGAGCCTGGTGAGGATCCAGGATGATAGAGTAGCAGAAGCCAGAGGCCTCAAAACAGACCCAGTGACTCATTGCAATGAGCATCTGCAAGCAGATTTGCTGTTTTGGCAAATGAGTATACTGGGTGACACACTGCAGCTTCCACAGCAAGATTTTTTTTTTGCGGGGGAGGAGGGAGATTACAAGGGTGGAGGGCAGCTATGGAAGTACTAGGAAGTAAGTGGGAATTGGGTATGTGGTGTGATCACACAGAAAAAAAAAGCCAAAAGGAAACAATATGCCTATTCTGCATGATCTACATTGCAGTCAGGGAGTTTATAACAGACCTGAGCTCTGCTGTTTCCAATTGTGCTGTGTCTCCATCACAGGGAGGTAATAACAATTGTACTCAACCCTGAAAGTTGCTATAACAATAACCTTAAGTGGAATATTTATATTATTATAATGGCATAGCTTAAAACCCTAGTATCCCAGTTTTAGGACAAAATATAATCATAGGAAATAAGCCTTTGGACTCTCCCTGGATCCTGGGAAAGTGTCTGTCATTGGTTTCACAGTAAATCCAGGTGTGCCTGCCTTGTTGCACCACTGAGGGGTGACACACTGCACACACAAGGCCATCAGCACTTAAGGTACCATGACAGCTACTTTTCTTGATGTTGTGATAAAAGATCCAACGTAAGAGAAAAGCTGGAGGACATATCCATCTGGAAGGAGGTCCTGGGAGCAGGAGGGTGAGGTGACTAGTCACATTGTACCCAGGTTCAAAGCAGAAGGTGACAAATGTTTATGCTCAGCTCACTTTCTGCTTCCTATGCCGTCTAGAATTCTAGCCCAGAGACTGGTACCTCTCACAGTGAGTGGGTTTTCTAACATCAGTTAGTTCCATCAAGGTAATCTCCCACAGGCAAGCCCAGGGACTCATCTCCCAGGTGATGCTGGATCTCAAGTTGACAACTGAAATTAACCATCTCCAGTACCTTTGTGCCTGTCACACCGAGACCATACAGAACACCCCAAGCTCAGGACTCTGCCGGAGGATGCAGACTCCGCCTGGTCCATCCTCCTTGCCAGGTCCTTGAGAAGCTGCAAGGACTCTGAGTCACTGAGTTGTGGTACAGTCGAGCGCACTCTAGAAAGGTTCCCAGCCAGTACATCGTGTGTCCCTGCAGCTGTACACTTAGGGAAACAGAATTGCTGCACCATAAAGCCTCTGTCTTTCTGCTGAGCCCTGCACCCACTAGCTGCTAGCACAAATGTGCCTTGGTGTTGAGTGACCCCACGTTTGCCACTGGTCTGTGTAGCCATCATGGCCCAGCACACAGTAAGTGCTTCATGGACGTAGAGGTCCCCAGGGGACCTCAGTTCTCTCTTATCTGTGGCATTCTCCTTGTTTGCTCAATCTTTTATAACTCAAGGTCATTTAAACAGTTAATTTTGGTTGGGTGTGGAGGCACATGTCTTTAATCCCAGTACTTGAGAGGCAGAGGCAAGCAAATCTCTGAGTTAAGACCAGAATGGTCTGCAGAGAGAGCTCTAGGACAGATAGCTACAAACAAACAAACAAACAAACAAACAAAACAAAACAAAAAACAAAACAAAACAAAACAAAATCCTGCCTTAAAAAAAGTTAAACTTGAGTGTGTCTTGTTTTTCACAGGGGAGAGGGCCCACATAATATGCCACCTGTGAGGATTTTTGCCAGGGACCTTGATTATCTGCGTCCACGCACTGGGATAAATGCCCTTATCTTAGGCAAGCTTTCATCAAATCTGTGACCTTTCTCCCAGGCACATGTGTGAACTTCTTTCGAAACTCTAGATTAACCAAAGACCCTTGCTAAGTTATGGAAGCAAACAGCTTACTCACTCTTAGCAGATGATCTCTCTGGATATCTGATCAGGTGCCTCTGCCCTCTTCCATAGCAGGTGGCCCTGATCACCCAGGCTTGTGTTGGTGAACATAGTCAGAATTCCTCGGTATTTCCCTCAGCAGCTCCCCACCCACTGACGCCGCTCGTCGTCTTAGCTACTTCTCTGCGCTGTATTAGGAGTTGAGTCTGGTCCGCTTTTTGCAGGCCACTGTTCTGTTGCTCAGTTCTGTCTTGATGGCTTTGAACTGTTGTCTTTGCTCTTCAGCAAATGCCAATCAATGCGCACTTCCTTTACAATTACCCAAAATGAAATTGAATTATGCTTTCTGAGGAATGCCTTTTAAGGGACCAAGTCGAGCCAGGGTCTGTGTCTGGCAGTAGGGGCTTGTGATAAGCATCTTTGCTCTCTGTAATCAGGCTTAAAGCAAATTCCTCCAGTAGCCTGCTCTCAAAGAGGCAGCCACTAGGGGGCTCCGTTATCCTCTTCTCTTCCTTTCCTGTGTTCTTGCGACGAGATGAGTTTCCCTTCCTCTCTTTGGATGTTTCTGGGCTGACTGTCAAGTCAAGCGCACAGGTGGACAGCAGGGGAATCGCCATCCTGCCCCAGTGTCTTTGCCGAGCCAGTTGCCTTGGGAGCAAAGGACTTCTGAGATGCACAATTCCTCCATTAAAATAAGTACACATTAAAAAATACAAGTTGATTAAAAGCTAACTAATTTATATCCCTATTTAATGCATTTGAGAATTAACTGTCAACACATGATCTCATCAACATCAGACATGGTCATCTTTATAAATTGTTCCATTACAGTAGAATATAAATACATTTTAAACAAAGTTTCTTGTTTTTAGTCAGCTGACTGTATTTTGTCTGTTGGGAGCCTGTCACAATGCTTTGCCATGGACAGAAAATTTGAATAAAGCTTTTTAATCAACAATCTCAATTTACAAATAAATGTGGCTTCTGGAAAGCACTTCCCTCCTGTAATATTCACCCCTTTGGCCTGGTCCTCAGTTCTCTTTCAATCAGAACATGGCTGTCTGCTTGTTAAGACAGCGTTCCTGTACTGTTTTCTCTATCTTTTCCTAGAGCCGAGGCTGAACCTGAGTGGAGGTTAGTTCTGTCTGCTTTCAAATCGAACCTTCTTAAGCCAGACCTCATGTCTTACTTTCTTTGTTCAGGAAAATGTACGCAATCCAGAGAGCCTTGCCCCTGACCGTGACCTGCATAGACTTTGGCTTCAACTTCCAGAGGAGTGACTCTTAGCACAGCTAGGAACAAATTGCCTCAAATACAGTCTGAAATTGGAGTGGAAACTGAAGGCTGCCATCTGCTGGCTGAACGCTTCCAGCCTGCCTAGAATCTAGCTAAACTCCCACCTCCTACTTACAGGAGGTTAAAGGTCAGCTCCACTCCAGGACCACTGAGGAGTTATTTTTCACTTAGAAAAAAAAAAAAAAAAGCAAAATGAAACAAAACTTCCACAAAAATAATGAGTTTGTTTTGTGTTAACCAGCTACTCCTGTGCACAGGGCCCACCCTAAAGTGTGGTTGATTTAAAAAAACAAAACAAAACAAACAAACAAACAAAAACCCACACATTTGGAAAACAAACCAAGAGGAAAATGGACACCCACAACTTGATCTCTTGCTTACACACATGGGGTTGGAGGGTAGCATTGGTTTTCTTCAAAGAAAAATTTAGCAATTTCTTTGTGAGTATAAAATACATTAACTATCATATAACCTTACCATCTAAAGAAGCATAAATTATATGCTTTATATACTCATTTACTTGTCATTAAGAAGCATGCGTATGCAGGTAAGATACTATTTTTTCCCAAATTAGAGTGATGGGAGTCTATTTCTTTTCAATTGTCATTGACATTAATGACACTTCAGAAACAAAATATTATAACTAAATTGTGTTGTAGTACTAAAAATATATTGCTAGTTATTAGCAAAGCTCCATCTTTGCCCAGACAGAGTGTTCACTCACACCTGCACCCAGTCTGCAGGACATAGCAAACCCACGCTCACCTGAAATAGGTGTACGAATTAGAAGAGACAGAGGCACGCGTGGGGTTTGAGGACAAGATGGATTCTGATCAAGGCTCACTTTATTAAAAGCTCTATTACAATCTCACTTCCCCAACCCCCAGGCAAGAATACAATCCTCTGGGTTCCCTGTAAGAACTTCCTTATTCCTCTTCAAAGGTAAACAATGTAAAGATAGCCTGAACACAAGACCTCCTTCAGCAAAGGTCAACAGCTTGAAGGTCACAGCATGCAGCCTAAGCATGGTATTTCTAACATGGCTGAATTTAGCATGGTTCCCCACGTCTTGCCCTTCTTTATAAAATTATAAAGAGCCTGTCTTAGGTCAGTGAGTCGAATACTTATCCCTACCCATCATTGGCACATGAGTTCCATCATTCATGGCCTGTTTTAGGTTAAATAATCTTTAGACTCACTCTTACCCGTCTCTGGCTTGCCTTCATGTCACACAGGGTTAAGGGAGTGTTTCAGCTCAATACCATGCACTTGTGCTTGTATTGGCTGCAGTTGCTGAGACATGAGCTGTGTTAGGCAAGGAAGGAAGGCACAGGCTATAATTTCAATCCCTGATGTTCCCACCAAGGATAACCCATGCTGTAGAATACTGTTAATTCTAAAGGGATTATATTGAATGTGAATCTAGTTGCATCTTAACTCATACGGGGTCTAGGGAAATCTAGCATGACATTATAACTTGCTCAGTCATCTCAAATTGTTAGCCTTTTATTTAAAGCATAAACAATATCTGTAAAGCAATAGCAAAAACAATAGTAGATACAAGAATAATAACAGAGATTTTACCATTCAACAGTATGCCGCAAGTCCCTTTTCAGTTCTCCACAGTCCTGCAGATAAAAGTGACCCTAACAATTAGGGTGGAAAAGTACTCGTAAAGCTTAAAATCTGAGCTTATGGAAGGAAAATATTCTGGAGGAGTCTCTGCAAAGCACCATCTCTAAAGTTCAGTCAGGTCCATAAGGAGGATGCCTCATAGGTACTGGAACACTTGGATTCTCCTTACCTCCTCATACACAGGGAAATCAGGCAGTGAGTGTTATCCCAAGAAACAGGTTGAAGAAAAGGAGGATCAGGAATATGTGTCCAGTGAAGCTTCACCTCAGACCCCGGGATCAGCAGACTCATCCACGCCAGCATCCACTTGATGCACAAGCCTCACGGGTAGCCAGAGTGCAGCATCATGCTCCTGTGAGAAAACACAGAGCCTCGACCCCATATTAATTTAGGGTCAGGTCCATTCCACTGTCCAGATCCTTCCATGTCACTCTAGAGAAGGATAATTGAATATTATTAGTGTGCCAGAATTGATCGGCTGCAGAATTTCCTTTGGCATCAAGCAGTAAAAAATTTAAAATAAAGAGAATGTGACTCAGAGCATTTTTAGGTTTGGGGGAGTATAGTTCTCCCTTCTTTACTTTTTGTAAATAGGTACCTGTAATATGTTTTATAGGAAAAGAATCACAAACTTTTTTAAAAGCTTTGTTAACATATCCTGAGCCATTATCTGTCTTGATGGCCTTAGGCACACCAATGTAAGAAAAGGCAGACAAACCATGAGCAATAACATTCCTTGCAGCTTCTCCAGTCTGGAGAAAAGCAGGTACACACCCAGAGCAGGTATCCATGAAAACATGAACACATCTTAACCTTTCACATTCAGGTGAGCTTGCCAGAGCTGAGAAGAAAAAGGAACTTACATGTCTGTAAGTAACTTATCAGCAGGGGGTCATACCCTGTGGAGACTAGGTTGGAACTCAAGAGTTCTGCCTTAGTTAGTCCCCAAGTGCTGGGATTAAAGATGTGTGCCACCATGTGCCACCTGTGGTTCTTTCATTTCAATTCCAGTAAAATCTTTAGAAATCTCAAGCAAAAATTAACCAGGGAAACAAGAAAATTCTAAGTCCTAGGCAGTTAACTACCTTCCCTAGGCTAGTTTAAAAAACGGTCAGCCTCCTAGTTCTGCCTCTGCAACCAGCTGTGTGTTGCTGCCATCCCTCCTCTTTTAGAGTTGCAGGCAGCTAGGAGCAGTGTCTGTAAAATTATCTGGCCAAAGGACATTCTAGCCCTGGGCTTGTTTAGCTAGTTTGATATAAGCTGGAAATTACCAGCTGTAAATGCTTGGTTCCAAGGACAAACCTAGTTTCTCTCTCTTTTTTCACTCTAGTAAAAATCTTTCTAAATCTCTCAAGTAAAAATTAAGTAAAGAAATAAGAAAACTGTCTATTTTTGGTGGCCCTTTTTACAGAAAGCCCTGATAAACACTTTGTAGCTAAGGAGCTTTGAATTAACTCCATTCCATAGACCAGTGTAAAAACTGTTAGCCTCCTACAAGCAAAAATTAAGCAAGAAAATTATAAGTGTTAGGCAATAAACTTTATTCCCTAGGCAGTACTTCTCCAACAAGCCATGTGTTCACAGTTATCCCTGTTCTGTAAGAACTGAGTCCCACAGGCAGCTGGAAGCAGCACCTGTAAAGCGTTTTGGCCCATGAATGCTGCACCCCTGGGCTTGTTCCCCGAGGCACCGCAGAGGCAGGCCTCTCACCGCCTCATGGGCTGTGCATACGATGCTGGGCTACACTGTTTGTTTAGAAAATTGGCCAGTGAGTAAAGCTTAGCCCTCTCTCAAAATATAAAAAATGGAAAAATATTTAAACAATTAAACAAATGTACAGGCATAGACATAAAATTTGACGTGATGATCATAAAGGAAACAAACAGTCTGATAGGCAAGACAAAAAGAAGCAGTTTTGAAATCTTTACAATAAACAGCATATGTAGGGTCTAAACTATCATTAACTAAAGCCAAAATACTAAATATATATATATACACACATACATAGGAACCTTTTTAGGTCTAAAAGCATAAAATAGCATTCCTGTAATTTTTTTTTTTACCAACTCCACCCCACATTTTTAAATTAACTGCTTCTTCCTCAAGAAACTATGGATATACTTCATTGACAAAATCTAAAACCTCAATTAATATTTTAGTACCAACTCTGCCTCGACATGTTTGAAGTGAATTGCCCTGCCTCATGCATTCATCACTACCTTACCGTCTCTCCACGGTCACTTTGGCAGCGAAACTTCTTTCCACTTTACTTCCCAAGAGCGCTCTCAAAGTAAGTGCTGTTCGTCACCTTGTTCCTCGTTTCCAAGTCCCTGTTCAGGCGCCAAATGTCCCAGTCCACGGGACATATCAAACCAGGATTCACCTGAAAGAGGGCGTGCGAATTGGAAGAGTGTGAGGCCAAGATGGATTCTGATCAAGGCCCACTAAAAAGTGAGTATGGTTTATATAACAAGGAAGCCACAAGCTCTATTACAATCTCACTTCCCCTAGGGCCCCCCCCTGCCCCCCCCCCCCCCCCCGGCAAGAATACAATCCTCTGGATAGTTCCCTGTAAGAACTTCCTTAATCCTCTGGGTAGTTCCTTGTAAGTACTACTTGTTCCTCTTCAAAGGTGAACAATCCAAAGGTAGCCTGAACACAAGACCTCCCTCAGCAAAGGTCAAACAGCATGCAGCCTAAGCATGGGATTTCTAACATGGCTGAAATTAGCATGGCTTCCCACAGATTACCTTTCCTCTTGGGCATACAGAATGTTTTCATTTCTCACACTCCTTGCAGCTCAGTTGGGGTAATGTGTCTGTGAGATGTGAATGACCATGGCTGGCCAAGCTTTTGGTGACTCCTGCTGTCCTCCAATCCTCACCTACTGCTGCTGGGAAGGCCACCTGTTCTGGAATGTCTGGCTACAGACACAGAAGCAACCTAGCCCCTTCAGCTGCCCCCTGCCAGAGTGGCATCAGACTTGGGTTATCTTTTCTTATTTTGACTGAAAGGCTACTATTTCCTCTTTTCCATTTTCATAGACTTTTATCATATTCTACAGAGATCTGTTTCTTAGAAGCAAAAACCAAACAGTTATAGAAGTAGAGAGTGACAAACAAAACAAAAACAAGCACAAACACAAAAACAAAAAACAAAAACAAAACATATCTGAAGTTTATAGCAATGGGTCCTTTATGATGCAGTATACTTGGAGAATATGATTTATAGAACTCTGACAGTGATTTGGGGTCCAGAATTCTCAGCTACTGTACAGCTCATGTGTGTCCTTAGCCTCTCTGTCATCCAAGGTCCCCATGCATTCCATGGAATCCACTTGTCAGCAATCTTAGTCTACATGCGGCTCACGGCATTGTAAGTTAGACTTGTCCTTTGATAATCATCAAAATTACTTTTGGTTCAGTTCGATTTGCTGTTTTTGAGACAGGATCTCACTATATAGGCCGAGTTTGCCTCAAACTAACAATTTTCCTACTTCAGTCAACTGAGAGTCTAGGACCAGAGTAATATTTTTGTAATGAGAAGTGTCTCGCATATATCTCAGATTGACCTCAAACTCACTACACAGTGGGAAGATGACCTTGAACTTCATATCCCCCTGCTTCCACCTCCTGAGTGTTGCATGCTGGGATTACAAACATGTGGTACACAGATGGTTTCTGCAATGTTGGGAATCCAGTCCAGGGCTTTGTGTATGCTAAGACTGAGCTACATCTCCAACCCTAAATTGTAATTTTAAAATTACTTTCCCATGAATCAAAATTCAATAGATAGAAAAAGTGGAATGCCCTTTCGCCATTCACGATCCCCTCCAAAGAGAACTAGCTTCATCCACTCTGTCCTCAGCGAGGTTTTACTCTTTCCTTCTTTTCTAAAATCGGTAGCGTGCCCTGTGACACAGCAAGTTTGTATTCATTTCCTACAAAATTTAGTGCCAGATCTGCAGATGGCATTCAGGATCTGTTAGTATGGCTGGCACCAAGCCTTTAAAAAACAAACAACAATTAAAAAAAAAAACCCTGCAACACTTTAATAATTAGAACAGGATGAATCCCAAGAATACGCAGGTTTTTTTGTTTTTTGTTTTTTAATGTAACTAAATTGTGTTTTTGTGTATATCAAACTCTTAAAAATCTCCCAAATGGATCCAGTTTCATAGATATGGAGCTGTAATTGAGAAGAGCAGAAGGAGAGAGCTATTGCTACTTTCATGCACTGATGAGACTGCAGCCTGGGGATGCATCAGGCATTTAAAGGCCATTTCTACACAGGGCAGAACGTTCAAGAGTATTGTAAACAACCTCAGAGGGTGAAAGTATAGCTAACACCACCTTTGGCCCTCTGATGGAATAGTCATGAGTGTCCACACTGTAAAGTGACAACGTGAGTGGAATGCTTAGGATTCTACCAGGAAATATCTACATAGGAAGGAGGCTAATGTTCATGCCAGGCTCGATGTTAAAAAGAGCTTCAAATGAGCCACCACAATACCATAGAAACGCCAAGCATGAAAATGCCATGGAGGAGTAGGAGAGAAACAACTGCCTGAGTCTTCCTCAGTCGCAGGCTAGGATGACAGAGTCAAAGGAAGCATCACAGTTAACCCTTTGTGAGGCGTGAGTCAACTGAAGGAAACATTGGGGGAGGTAATTGCTTTCTGCTTTTGTGAGGGAGTTGGGGTGTTTTGTTTTAACATAGTTTCCACTGTGCGGTTGAAGGAAATTTTTAGATAAATAGTAACGAAGCAATTGCTTTCAGTACTGACTTATCTATACCACCTGCACAAGGTTATGCTGAAGACAAGAAGCCATGACAACCAGAAGGGAAATAAAACTCTTTCACAGACAACCCACAGCCCAGCTTGGCCCTACCCATGGGCACAGCCCTGGTGTTGGCCACTTCAGCTCACTCTGTCTTCTGTCAGGGCTGTGGAAGCTGAACTCTACAGACCCAAAGGAGATGGCCACTCTCCAAAGCTCCTGGAAATACTGAGAAATCATTCTTTAAGATAAGAAAAAGAAGCCATTTGAGGCATTTTCATGTAACACACAAAGTCCTGATAAGCTTCTGAAAGGAAAACTAAATAACTAAAGTTATTTGCAGTGTCAGTACAAAGCCTTGTGTTAACCAAATATTGGCTTTTAGAAAGGCTAAAGCACATGCACTGAAAATGATGCGACAGTTTTACCAAGATTAGATGCCTCCCTCCCTATTTGTTGACTTTAAAAGGAGCTCATAAACAATTTTAGAACTAATTCCCTGACACAGATTTTAAGGGGGGGGGCGGGACATATAGGGAGGTAGAAGGGTATTTGGGGGAACCCAGTGAGGACCTAAGTTTATTTTCCAGAACCCGTATTAAAAACCAACAACAAAACAAACAAAAATTCAGCGTTTTTGGACAAATGTAGAGAAGATAGAAAAATTTTTTTCATTTATAATAAAATTAAAAACACACTTATCCCCTGGATAATGTTACAGCAAAGGAGCTACGAACTGAGCTACATTAAAAAAAAAATGTCACTGGAGGTTAATACACAACCACAGGCAGGGGGACTTGGAATTCATAGAGCAATGCTTACACTGCACAGACCTTTTAACACCGACAACATTACACCCTTGCCATCGCAAGAAGGGAAACAGTGCAGCGGCCCCAGGCTGCTCTGCTGATGAATCTGACTATGGTAGGACACAGGACAGCAGCCACTTACCTAAATACACTCCTCGTCAGTGACCTCTGTCACCTAAGTGGCTGTGGATGTTCATTTCTTATGCTGCAAGCAGTTCGCTTTAATGGTGCCGCTAAAATGTGTCAAGAAGACAAGAGGGCTTGCCCCCTGGTTAATTATTTTTATTTGACTTTCTATAAAAGATGCTTAAATAGATTCCATGACTAGAAATTAAGTTGGCATCCACACCAGTTGCAAATGGAGTGAAGGATATCTGGAGAAGCTGCCTTCTGATGGTGACAGAGGGTGGCATGGCGCTGCAGCATGTGATGGCCACAGAAGGCAGCATGGCGGCTGCAGCATCAATATAGATGCATTGAGTAACCGGAAGCTATGGTCGCCCTCAGGAAGGTGCCCTACCCCCAGGATAAGTCTAGTCCCCTTCAGTCAAGTCCTCATAGAAATGCCATCATAGACCTGAGCAGAGGAATGTCTCCAGTTTAATCCAGATCTAATTGAATTAACAACCAATATTAGCCATCACAGGCTAAGTGGAGCAAGGTGGTGTTCAAACATTTTACACACACACACACACACACACACACACATGCACACACACACAAACAATTTTACTTCACACTCACCATTTCATAGCGAGCTTTATTATCATTCAGGACATCTGCAGCATTTTCTACACAACCCTTGGCAAGGAACGAACGTCTGGATCTCCCTGGAGTCGTTAGGTACTGGTGGCCCTTAATCAGGCAGCACGGCATGGATGAGGGTGCTGATTACCCTCCATGCTGTGGGCCTTTCCTCTCCCTCCATTCATACAGGAGCTGAGCTCTCTTGGTCTCCTAGAACCTGCACCCTCCACCATCAGTCTGGCCCGAATACCAAGCCCCTCCTAGTGACCTGGGTGTCCGGTAATTTCTCCGCCATTAAGGACATGAGATTGCACTGTGCTGGAACGCGAAACTCAAGCATGCTTCAAAGGCGGCCGCCTCTTTTTACAGGTGTGTTGGGGGGGGGGGGCAATGACCTGAAGCCCCAATCACCTAAGGCAGATAGTCCACCCACGCTGGACACTTCTGCACTTTGAAGTTATCCTCCCTAAATCCTTAATCCAATCAGCGATAAAAGAAGCTCAAATAAGGAAGTAACTGCTTTAAGCATCCGTTCTCAAAACGGCCTATGCAGCAGAGAAATCTTGAACTTTCTCTTCGCAGACACTAAGGTAACTTCCGTGGACCGTGACAGAATTACCCATGAAATCTTTCACGTTCATAGGCACTGTCTCGGGGATCGGGGGTCGGGGTGGGAGGCGGAGAGGTGGCTCCGCACTTCAGTTTTCGCTGCTCTGGTAGGAGACCTGACCTCGGTTCTCAGACCCCACGTCTGTGGTCCAGCTCCCGGGACCCGGTGTGTTCTTCTGGCCTTTAGAGGCACCAGCACCCACGTGGTCATGGACACACAAAAATCAAATAAAAAATTAAGTATTTAAAATATAATTGTTGATTTTTTAAAGATGATAACAACCAAAGGGTTTGTTGTTATTGTTTGTTTGTTTGTTTGCTTTTTGTGAAGAAAGCTTATTCATTCTTAGCAAACACTGGGCTGGGCCAGCTCTGTTTTCTCATCTTAAATTCTGTCTCTGGGTCTGGTATCTCTGCTCCTCTGCCTAAGAGTTAAAGAGAATTCTCCACAGGGGGCTGCAGCTCCCGATAGCCCATTTCACATTAACTTCCGCTGAGTGGAGAAGTACCATCTGCCTCCAGGCTTGGGGACCATAGCACTGTCTGTGCTGGGATGCTGTGCTCCCCTCAAATCTCAGAAGCTACGTATGGGAAAGATTAAGCTTTGTCACAGGTGGAAGTAGTCTTGGCGGGCTTTACCCTTGGGGGCACCCCATGAATACCTTGTAATAGACTGAGTGGAGCCATCCTGGGCCTGGAATTCAGGAAGCAGACCTGGGAAACCCCACCTGGGCTATTGTTTTTTTAATTGACCCTCAATGGGAGAAGGAGACCGCCCTTTCCATGTGACTGAGGGAGGTGGGGAGGAGAGAACAACAAGTTCAGCCCAGGCAAGAGCGCGTGAAGAGCAGCGACCAGGCTGGACCAGCACGAGGGCCAGAGAGACACCTAAGGACCCATCCCGTGGAACGGATACTGGAAGGTTCATTCTTTTGTCCCTTTAACCTTTTTTCCTTCTTTGTAAGCTAGTTGGGTTGTATAATAAAGTTTAATTGTTAAGAAACAGAGCCAACAGCTACGTTTTGAGCTACTATTTATAAACAGTTATTCTGATAAGCACCTGTCTGCATGTGAACACTGTGTTTTGTAACCATGAATGCCCGTTAGCCTAAATCTCCAGTCAGCTAAGCAGCTCTTTGTTTCTGAGAACAAGGAAATTGTTCAGAAGAAAATAAAGCGCTTCTTTTGGGGAAACACTTACGTCTTGATCCTTATGCTCCTTGACTTGTAGGAAGGCACGTTCTTACTGTTAACAGGGAAGCAGTGTTCCAGTTTGTGGGCGCACATGGTCTTGTAAATCAAAGAAGTTACAAACAGACCCAGAAGGAAGCTTGAGGATCGACCATCTTATTAGTATTTGAGAGAGGAACCACAGGGCAGGGAAGCTACAAATCTCTGCAGCTGGTGGAAGGCAAGTGGCTAAGAAGAGAGCCAGGTCTTACTGTTTTCAATTAGGGTCCAAGGATACCAGGCGGGTTCCACAGTGGAGGTCAGCAAGCCTGGGCTGTATGAAGAAGGTGGGTGAACTTTACGGAAAAACTGAGAGTCAGGGCAAGCAAGCATGCTCAGATTTTGTCTTGTGACCACGAGGGGAAAAGCGGGGGGGGGGGGGGGGGGGGGGGGAGGGGGGAAGAGTTGCCCTTTTGGAGTTAGAAGAACAGGCAAATTTAGTGGAGACTTGTAAGCAGCTGCATTGAAGGGGGAGTTAATGTGGGGGAAAGTACTTTATGGAATTAATGGGATAATTACCCCTCTCATCTCCTTAGCACGTTACAGGTGAATGAGCTTCCCTGAGGGGCGGTGGTCTTACGGCCAAGTGGTTGATGGTCACAGCTGGGTTAACTCTTAAGACAGGGGATAAGCATAGGCAATGCTGAGAGAGATCAGGCCACAGGAAGAATTCAGTTTTGTGGTTGTTTGTTTTGTTTTTTGTTTTTATGAAGATGTAGGTTTCCCTTAATGAGTTCCAAGAAAGCCCTAATGTCTCCATCTTTACCCTTGGTGTCAAGGAGGGGCAACGTTGATGGTAGGGGAAAGTTTCTCCTCCGTGCCACACCCCTGGCTTGCTACTGTGCGCTTAGATGACCAGCATTATGGATATTTATTTTTGCAGGACCTAGGAAAATCGATGGCACAGCCTTCTTCTTTCTTGAGTGTGCCATCTTTGCCTGTTCCACACGGAAATTCTAGGGAACACTTCTCCCCAGCAGGTTTCTCACAAACTTCCCTGACAGAATGCAAATTACCGGAGGGAAAAGCATCACGTGGCAACAGTCTCTGCTGTAACAAGAGTTGCTGCTGTGTTATCATCAGATAAAGGAGGCTGATAAGAAGCCAGGGACGTGGGGGTGGGGAGCGTTGGGAGGGTGAGAAACTTCACAAAGTTTGCATTTCAGTCTCCTAAGTGGGATCACAGAGATCAGGTGCAGCTCACTGTGACTCCCTCAAACACTGTTTAGCATTCCCACAGAGTTCAGAGGGGGAGATAGGAACACGCTCAGTGCTTCTTTATTTAAAGCCCTTCCCTTCCAGTACAGTGCTAATACTTATGAACCCTACTGCAATGGGCTCTTTAGTCATAACCTTAGGCGATGTTAGCAGATTTTTATTTGGTTTGCTGTGATCTATTTCCATATTTAAACACAAGGTAAATATATTCCAATGTTTAAAAAAGAAAGAAAAAACAGCTGAGGCTATTTCATGCTACAGTTTGAATATTAACTGTTCCTGAAAAAACCTATGCATTAAAGGCTTGATTCCCATGATTCTGGCGGGGGTGGGGTGGGGTGTGATTGGGACCTGTAATAGTCAGTGCTCTGTAGGAAGCCTTCTGTTCACCGGCCTTGAGGATTTAATGGAGATAGTGGGTCTCTCTCTGTCTCTGTCTCTGTCTTTGTCTGTCAGTCTCTCTCTCTCTCTCTCTCTCTCTCTCTCTCTCTCTCTCTCTCTCTCTCCCCCACCACCACCAGAAGAAAGAGGTTTCTTTAGTCACATTGCCATCATGCATGATGTATGGCTTTGACACAGGCCTATCATCAATTGAGCCCACAGATACTAGGTTAAAATATCCGTCTCTTTATAAGTTGACTCTCAGACTTTTGTTACAGTAACAAGAAACTGACCAATGCTAAGTTAAACTTCGTTTTAGAGGGAAATCTAGCCCAGGAGAGGAAAGAGCAAGAACTCACAAGAGTATGGAGGAACATGCCTCCACACAGCTGAACAGCTCTGTTAAACTAACCATCCCATAATAACACGGAGGACAAAGAATTGTGTTTACATAAAACAAGGACACTTTAAAAGGCATTGAAGAGTGACTAGCTGGCAGCAGATTGTGAACAGAAGGCTACATCTGACCGAAGGAAAGATGAGGATGAGTTTTCCACACTCAGTGCCTTGTGTCTGAGGCTAGCCCAAAATGGGGGGGGGGGTGGGGGCTCATTTGAAGAGCCAGATGTCAAAGTGTTGGACAGCCACAGCTCTTACAGTGTGAAGGGACGTCACAGACAGGAGAGAAACAGAGAGGAAGAAACCTGGATTTTGTGTTTAGCCCCCTTGTGTTGTCTCTGAACAGTGCTGCTTCTGGGTCTACTCAGGAAACCCAAGTCTAGAAACAACGTAATTCAGATGTGAGCTGTTTCAAGCCTGTGCTTTGTCTCACCGTACTAACTGACCACAGCTAAAGTTGGCGTTACCGGAGGAATACAACAGACCCACCATCTTCACTCACATGGTGTATTTAAAGTCCAAATAGCACTCCAGATTACTTGACAACCCGTTAACTAATTAATTACAAAAATATAAATGTGACCCTTTCTCATAAGAGAAACACGCGGTGGAGAAGACGCCCCAGATGACATAAATGGTAGTAGCATAACCAGGCAAGCTTTTAAAAGCAGTAGCTACAACAACTGTGCTTAGTGAGCTAAAGGAATATATGAACATAGTGAGTGAAAGAGCTGAATTGGTAGGTAAATATAAGAAGCATTTTCCAAAGGTCTTTTCAGTTCTGAAGCAGTAGAGCCTCTGCGGCACTGGACTTACCAGATACAGTTACCGAGAGAATGACCATGACAGGAGAAATGAGGAAACTTAGTGATAACGCGTAGAAATTATCCAAGCTGAAGGGCACAGAGAGACAGTGGAAGAGTCGAATTCTCTGGCCGTTTTCATCTATGCCAAGGATCCTACCAAACTTATAACTGGAGTCTAGAAAGAGAAAAGAAAGACGAGCGGGCATGAAGTGCTTCTGAAGATACCCTGACTGGACTTTCTCAAGTTTGATTTTAAAAGAATAATTAAATTTAGAAACTTACGATCAGCAAATGTCAGTCAGGATGAATAAAGTAACATGTTTTAACCCCTTAAGTACATCAGTGACCAATAGTGACAACTGAAGATACAAATGAAATATGGAAAACAATCAGAGAAAATAGGACACATTTAAAAATAATACATGCAATAAACTTCGAACCCCTACCCAGATCTAGCCAATGGACAGGACATTCTCCACAGTTGAGTGGAGAGTGGGGTCTGACTTTCACACAAACTCTGGTGTCCCATATTTGACCATGTCCCCTGGATGGGGAGGCCTGCTGGCACTCAGAGGAAGGATAGCAGGCTACCAAGAAGAGACTTGATACCCTATGAGCATATACAGGGGGAGGAGGTCCCCCTCAGTCACAGTCATAAGGGAGGGGAGTAAGGGGGAAATGGGAGGGAGGGAAGAATGGGAGGATACAAGGGATGGGATAACAATTCAGATGTTATATGAATATAATATATTTAAAATATATTTAAAAATAAATAAAATAAAAATATATATTATTTATTACTTGTATATTTGTGTGTGGGTGGGTGGGTGCGTGCGCACTCACAGATGAGAGCACACCAAGATGTGATTGCCATAACGCACGTGTGGACATGGGGATATCAGATGACGATTTTTGGAAGTCCTCCCCTTCCCATTTGTTTTCAGGCTGGGTTTCTGTTTTTGCTATGTGCTGTAAGGCATCAAACTGTAGGAAAGTCGGGACTGCAGATGTGCGCACCCACATCCAGCCTTTGAATCAGGGTTTCAGGTACGAACTCAGGCTTTGTGTCCAGGGCTTTCATGCAAAGAGCCACTTCTCCAGCCCTGACACATTTTTTACTCTGTGGAAAGATTCCAGCTCTAGCTGGCTTCTCCTTAGAAGCAACACGGTCCAGAAAACTGTGAAATTCTTTAAATAACTGAAAGATAAACACTATCAACTCAGAATTCTAAATAAAGCAAAGACATCCCTCAAGGATGAAGGGAAACAAACATGTCTTCGGGTGAAAGGAAACTCAGTGTACGTGTTCCAGAGATCTGTCCTAAACAGCTGACACAGCAGCTTCCTCAAGGAAATGGTACTGGACAGAAACTCAGATTTCTGGGATGGGTTTCAGATTATTGTCAAAGTGCATGAGTAAACACAAAAGACCAACTTTCCTTTTCACTTGTTTAAATGTGTATTACAACTATGTGTATGTGTGTGTGTGTGTGTGTGTGTGTGTGTGTGTGTGTGTCTGTCTGTCTGTCTCTGTGTGTACGTGTGTGCACATGTGTACATGCATGTATGTGTACAAATTAACTTTGATATTAGAGTAATAAGATCGGTATCAAATTAAACTGCATGTACTATTCAAATAGATGTTTATAAAAGCCTCAACTACATACTCTGAGATCTATAACTAACAACTACAAGAGAGACAGGTTTTAAAAATTCATTTATAGACCTGTGTGTGTCAGCTTTTCTGTTGCTGGCACAAAATACGGGAGATCAACAGCTCAAATGGGAGAAACTTGACTTTGGTTTGAGATCTCGGAGAGCTCAGTCATGACTTGGCTCTTTTAACTTTGAGGCTCTGATGGCACAGTGCATCATGGTCCTGTGGCAACATGTGGTGGAGAGAGACTATGTTCATCTCTTAGTGACTGAAAAGCCAAGAGAGAGAGGGGGAGAGAAAGGGGGAGGGAGGAAGGGAGGGAGAGAGAGAAAGAGAGAGAGGAGAAGAGAGGAGAATGAGAGAGAGAGAGAGAGAGAGAGAGAGAGAGAGAGAGAGAGAGAGAGAGAGAGAAAGGAATGGGCCAGGGTCCTAGTCATCCCCTAAGGGCATCACCAGTGACTTCATTCCTTATACTGATTCCTCCATCTTAGGCTTCCACTATCTCCCAGCAGCAATAGCTTGCAAGTGGCCTTCAACACATGGTCCTTGGGGAGGCATTTTTTTGATCAATCATAAATAATTTATTAGGTTTCATAATCATAGGCCAAGAGCTCAAAGGCATCTAAGGAAAGAAATATGTCCAAAAAGTCCTCCATATTACCTTGTTTCCAGTGATCTCCAAAACAAGATGTGAGCATGACTGCAACAAGAGCTCTGAGAATTGCAACAGGATGCTGTCCCTCAAGGCAACAGGATGCTGTCCCTCAAGGCAACAGGATGCTGTCCTTCGAGACAACAGAACGCTGTCCCTCGTGACAATCCACCTCTGCTCTGTTCAGGCCCTTGGACTTCAGTCCTCTGGCTGCCTCTTGGTTTCAGTACAGATGTTTTGCAAGAAAGACTGGAAGGTTCCATGTGGCCTTCTCCCATCCAGCAGCTTCTTCTACCATTGTGGAGCTTCCCTTTTGGATATTTAGATGGGTTAGATGTCCCATAGCTAAATTTTATGGCTTATGTTATGATGTAAAGATTTGGGGTAAGGCTAATTGGTTTTTCACAGTAGAAAGATACATTGATAAAATCTTATTTTAAGTTCCACTAAGTTTTATTATAAAAAAAAAAAAGTCAAGACTACCACTGGTCAGACATAAAAAAGATACATTGATAAAAAGTCTTATTTTAAGTCTCATTAAGTTTTATTGCAAAAAAGTCAAGATTGCCACTTCTATAATCATAGAAGTATGCTCCACTCAAGGCTTAAAGATAATCGATGAGACATCAGATGTGAAAGCAAAGAATTCTTATAGATGAAAGTAATTATTGACCATCATCCATTGCTGAGTTATGAAGACATTTTCCTCAGAAAACTTTCAATCAGTTGGGCAACAAATATCACCCAATAGGCAATTATAGGTCTTTAAAACAGTTGAAAAGCCATATCTGCATTTCACAATTTACATAGATTTTTATATCATATGAAATATATATATATGAAATACACATATCTCTGTTATGATTTGATAGTAGTAGATCTACCTTTCCTCTGGGAAGTTGAACACAGTAGCTGTCCCTTTCATGCTTGTATTTCCTATATAACAGCTGCTCATATGTGACTCTGGTGGAGACAGACAATGACAGACAATAGGTCAAGGACCAATTGAAAAGATACTGGATTAAGGCTGGACTATTGCTTTAATAATGACTGGAGCTCAGAACATTGACTTAGTGTAAAAGAACCCAGTGAGAAACAATGCTGAATTTGAACTTGAGCATACAGATTTCACAGTAGAAACAAATTGGTCTGGAGCGCAGAGGAAGGAATCACAGTGGAAGAGAATATCGCATGGTCATTGTACACAAGTGACAGCTGGTGTCACATATGAACATGATAATTTAGGAAACTATGAGGGAAGAGGCAAATAAAGTCTGTGGTGGGAAGCATCCTATGATGGATCAAGTTCTTAGGGGCCAGGGAGAATGAGAAGGCCAGCAAGGTGGTAGAGAGAAGAGGACTGGGCACGGTGGTGCATGCCTTTCGTCTCAGCAGAGGCAGGTGGATCACTGAGGTCAAGGCCAACCTCATCTACAGAGTGAGTTCCAGTACAGCCAGGGCTACACAAGAAAAACTCTGCCTCAAAAAAACCAAAAACAGATAGGATGGTCAAAGACGCTAGAAATGAAGATTATTGAGGGCTTTTCCACAGAAATAAAGAGGCAGCCAGAGGACCAAGGAGGAGAGTCTGAGAGAAGAGAAATGTGTGGTCGTGCAGTCCAGTTATACCAGTGCTAAGCAAGGATGGAGATTTCAACCTTCAGCTCAATAAGCCATGGCATTTTTTCATCTTTTTGTTGCTGCTGTTTTCAGGCCACTTTTAATAACTAACCCTTGGTGTGCAGCCTATGATTGGGTCGCCTAGGGTGCTAGGGCAGTGCAGACTCGACAGCATCTTACTGCAGAGGCCACCTTCTCACATCTCTGGAGGCCAGGAGGGTGAAGCCAAGCTGTTGTTAGCATGGGTTCCTTCTCGGGGGCTCACAGAGGAACCTGTTACATACCTCTCTCCCAGCTTCTGGTGGGTGTCAGCAGCCTTGCCCTCTCAGGCTTTGTCACAAGACAGAATAGATTCAGAATCTGTCTTCACAGGTATACAGTGTTCATCCTGGAGACCCATTTACATCTTCTTATAAGCATGGCCTTCGCTGTGGTAATCCACAGTGACCTTGTCTTAATTCAGTTAACCCAGAGAGACTACCAATTCCAAATATGGTCACACTCTGGGCTTTGATATGAATTGGGGAGGATCGTACTCAGGTACTGTACCTGAGGTACTGGGTCTGAGGTACTGCACCTGAGATACTGTGCCTGAGGTACTGCACCTGAGGTACTGCACCTGAAGTACTGGGTCTGAGGTACTGCACCTGAGGTACTGAGTCTGAGGTACTGCACCTGAGGTACTGGGTCTGAGGTACTGCACCTGAGGTACTGCGCCTGAGGTACTGCACCTGAAGTACTGGGTCTGAGGTACTGCACCTGAGGACCTGCACCTGAGGTACTGCACCTGAGGTACTGTGCTCAGGGGAAGAGCACCAATGTGCAATGTGCATAACAGCAAGAATGTTAAATAAAGGAGTACACTTAAGAAGTTAGAATGGGACAAACGTAAATGATTTATATGTAGCCACTACTTTTTTTTTGTTTTTATTTTTGTTTCTTTGACAGACTATTATGTAGACCAGGCTGACCCGGAACTCACAGGAATCTACCTGTCTCCCGAGTACTGGGCTTAAAAGCATGCACCACCATTTTGACATTTTAGTCTCTTTCAACAATACTATAAATTGGAACCCCAATTTAGTGGACTTTTATCCAATGAATTCAAAGCCAACATACCACAGAAATCCTTGTATTTCAGTGTTTATTGCATCACTGTTCACAATACCTGAGTTATGGAACCAACACACGTGTCCAACAGTACAGGGAAGGGAGAGGAAAACGTGTGCACACACACAATCAAACTTTCTCTCTGACACAACGAAAAGAGAAATCATATTACTTATAGGACAATGAGGACAAACAATACTAAGTAAATTAAACCAATCTCAGGAAAACAAATGTCTCTACTTGTTTTGTTTTAATTTGTGGTTCCTAGATTTTATATAGATACATGAAATTGTACGTTCATATATGACACTGAAGTGGAGTTGGAGCTGGCTTGAGGGACACCGGGGGACGAGGGAGGGAGGGAGGGGGATGGGAGGGAGATAATTCTCCAGATACATGCATGGAAGCTAAAAGGATTGTTCTAGAATGCCTCCAGTATGGCGTCTGGGATAAGAGCCGCCCCTCTCAGCTGTTGCTATGAAGGAGAAACTGACACACCCACACACCATCTTCTTTCCTTAGTTAAATAGAACCAGAAAGCCTTTCTAGTGGATGAGACCTTGGCTCGACAGTGTCCCTGAGACATCACTAATGGACTTTTTAAAACTAAGTAATGAAAGGTGTGGCAAAGGACCACGCATTTATTCACTAGACACGTACACCTTTTCCTAATTCTCTTCAAACATTTACTGTGCACTCAGTGGACAAAGAGTGCTTTGGGGCACCATTGGGTATTAAGTGTTGAGAGAATTAGTATCTTTAAAAAAAACAAAATCCTTTCCTGAAATGTCATTAGGGAGGAAGAAAAAGCATGCACAGATATGAAAATAAGGCTTTGAAATAACTAACACTTCTGACGTTGTTTTGAGATGTTCCATTAACTTAATTATTGATTTTCAGGCTGATTTGTGGATCCGCAAGTGATCTACCACGATTCCGGTCAGCTCCCTTCCATGTCTAACTTTTAGGTGGTTTCCAAAGGTGAACCGAACCAGCGTTAACTGGCCTGGAGCAAGGTGTAGCATGCAGGTGGGCGGTTCTCCTGGCTTCTAGGCCTGGCCACTGAAGGGAACTTGTCGCCACACGTGTCGCGATCGCTTCATGCCAGTTCCCAAAGTCGATTTGGCTGTGGACATTTTATCATAAAGACAGGCCAAAAATATCTCTCAAATGCCCGTGCAGTAAAGATCGGATGCCACTTTAAGGAGAGAAAGCACTTCGGCTCTTCCTGGACAAAGCACTCAGGTCTGTAGCGGCAGGAGGCGTGGTCAGAAGGTGTTTCCATATTCAACAGGGGAAACGAGGGCCATAGACATCTGTTTCAACACGTTTGTCTTACTCTGAGGGCCTAACACAAGTGGGGCCCAAGAGTTTGTCATTTCAGGCAACTTTCTGACAGAACTCCGGGGTTAGGTCTCCCGGGCATTACAGGTGGGTCCGTGCAGGACACCTGGCACTGGGTACAGCCTCCATGCTCTTTCTCTGTCCCCCGCCCCCCCGAAACAGCAGGATGCTCTGGGCGCAGTGTTTTGTTTTGTTTTGTTTTTTCCTTCCCTAGCCTCTCCCATTTCCCTTCCCATCGGTCCCACTCACCCAGTCCCCGGAACCGCGCCCGTCGCAGGGTCCCGGTGTGCCCCCTTCATCCTCCTGGGAGCAGGAGGCAAATTCCTGTGGGTCCCAGGAGTGCCAAAAGTGCTCAGCGAGACGGGAAATTGCAACAGTGCTGCCCCCTCGGCCCTCCCCTGGCGCCTTCCCGTAACTCCCGCCCCTGGACACTTGCCCCGCAGCTGATTCATAGCCTGGGCGCGGGGCCGCCTCCACTCGCCGGGATAGACGTCCGCACCCTCCGCGAGGCCAAAGACCCGCGGGGCTCGGGAGCAAGTCGCCAAGCGGGTGAGTAGGGGGACCCGCGTTCGCGCTGCCTGCCGGTGTGCCCTTCCTTACCCTTTGTCGCCAAGCGGCGCTTTGATGCCCTGCAGCCTCCTGGCTTCAGTTCTGCGCAGCCTCTGCTCTGTCCAGCGATGGTTTTACCTCTGCACTCTAAAAAAAGTGCAGCCTACCTAGCGGGTAACTCTAAAAGACCAGATCTTCTCCACCACCAGGTCCAGGCCTGCTTTGAGGTTCACCATTCCCTGCCCCCCTCCTCTCTCTCTCTCTAGTGGTTGGGGAAATGTTTGCTGGATTAGAATTTAGGATTGCCGTTTTGTTTGGGCTACTTTGGTGTTTGTCTCCCAGTTCTCTGTGGAAGCTGATAGCTGTCCCGTCCCGTTGCTTTCCAATCCTTAACACCCACACCGCCCTGCCATTTCTCTGGGAGTATATGCCTCCCTCTCCACTCAGAGGAGAACACTAGCATGCGACAGATGTGAGGGCAGCGCTTCTGCACAGCTGGAGAGAGCAGGAAGCTCTTCTCAAGCTCCCTGAATGGAACTGGTGCCATTAATAATCTAGGACACCAGGCAATGAGGGTCAGTGTCTCTGAGACTAGAGAGGTGGCAGCCGGATGCTGAGATCTGAACGTGAAAACAGATTCCTTTCAGCAGTTGTTGACCCGCAGCTTGTCCACCCCCTCCTTCATCCGTGCTTCTACCTGCCCTGTCTGGCACGTGAGTGGCCAGAGGCACACACATAGGGATCGCTTTCAGACAGACGCTGGATACCCCAGGCGCCTGCAACACAGTGTGAAATCACTTTGAGATCAAACTATTTCCACATCAGGTCACCTGGTCATGAGGGTGGGAGTAGGCAGAGCAGATAGCGCTGAAAGTGGAAGTTAGGTGCAGGCCAGAGGCAGCCTGCTGGCGAGGGGAAAGCAGCAAGACCAGCAATTGGTCCTTAACCCTGATGTCAACAGACTTGAAACCTGGTCAGGCTACTTTTTAGTTTCAGTTTTCTTGTTTACATAATAATAATGCTTCCTATTACTTTTAACCAGGAATTGTGTGCTTTATTTTTATCAACGAGGAAATCCAAGGTCCAGAGTGGTAAAGTCAAATAAGTTGATGGTCACACAGTTAGGTGACAGAGTCGAGCCGAGGTTCATTCACTTCCGAGTCTGGAAACCTCTCTGCTCTACCTGCAGTGCTAAGAGTTGTTGGAGTAGAGCCGGCCTGGCATAGATGATCCAGCCCTGTCTCTGTCCTGCTCTGCTTTGCCTGAGTGAGTCACCGGAGTTTCCCAGTTGACCTGCATTTGAGAATAATCCTGGGCATTTTCCAACCACACCTACCCTACGGCTGACGCCTCCTGGGGCTACCTCAGTACCGTGAGGAATGCTCAGCTGCTCTCGCTGAGGACATCACCAGGTCTACGCCACCACTTGGGCCTGCACCTCCCCAGTTCAGTCTATTGTCTCTCTCCTCAAAGGCAGTTCTGAAAGAATGGGCCCGGTGTCGCGTGTCCCGAAGGAGCTCGAGGCACGTGAGGAACAGCCACAGTTGATGGCGTTCCGTGTCTCCTTCACTTCAGGGCACAGACCCGAGTGTACCCATTTCTCTACTCCTCACCCCCCCACCCCATCGTCACCCTCTCAGACCCCATCCCCAGTGCACAGGAAGTCCATGGGCACTGATGTTTCCTACTCCTTTGCGCTGAGAAATGAACCCAGTTAGGAACCGTGCTGTAGTTCTGAAAGGGTGACTGTCAGTACAGCCTTTGACGAGGCGAAGGTCTGTGCTCTCCCTGTGGGAACCGGCCTGAATGTTTGCTGCCTCTGAAAGGAAATCACGCTGTGTATCCTCCCGCGCCTTTATGGGAACAGTAGGTTTTGGCCCTCTTCTCTGGACAGGAAACTTTTCTTAGAGAGGTGAAGGGGGGGGGGGCTGGGGAGCAAAGCAAACAGCACACCGTGTGACACGGGGAAACAAAACACACCGCGTATTAGTATCTTTCTCGAGAAAACCCGCCCGGAAGCAAAAGTACTTAACCCTGCCTGAGGGTTTCTTTCTCGTGGTGATCCTAGCTTCATGTCTTCCTTCCTTCCCTCCACAGTTTATCTCCTGCTTCCCCAGGTTTTACTTACTTCACCTTACGTTTGACTTGATAATAACAATAAGCAGCTGTTGTTATTCTAACAGTCGGGAAGTGGATGCAATGAAATGTAGTCTTTTGTCCTCAATCCTTTGGCAACAGTCTAGAGCAAACATGCAGTATGGTGTGTTATTTTTCTCTTCGTTGTGATGAATACTGAACAAGAAGCAACTCAAGAAAAGAAAGGTTGTTTTGGCCAGTGGTTTGAGAGGGTATAGTCCACCACGAGGCAGCTGGTCAACTCCTGTTGGCAATTAGGAAGGAGAGAGAGGTGAGTGCTGTTGCTCTGTCAGCTTTCCACCCACCCACCCACCCATTTCAATTCCGTGTGGGACACCATCCCTTGGGATAGTATTACCCACGTTAAGGGTGGGTCGTCCTTCATTAGTTACTGCTTCGTGTAACTCCCCGAACAGACACACCCAGAAGTGCATCTCCTCAGGGATTCCGGATTCGCTCAAGTTGGCAATGCTGATTAACTGCCGTGAGTGAGTTTACCACTTAGCAACTTGACACCCTAACATCACTTTTAAGTCATAACCTATGATAATGACCACTATCAGAACACACATATACACACAAGGTTTTGAAGTATGTTTAAATATGTCCATTTCCTATCTGTAGTGTACAACTTCCTTCCTTCATAAGCCAAGGTGGAGAGCTTTTTCCATATCTGTGCGTAGATCTTTTGTCAAGGGTTTCCTGTTAACTTAAGGCAGAAATAGAATTTATTTACCCTTTCTCTTATTGCTGGCTGTTGTGCTTTGAGAAATTATTTAGAATTAGCAACAGTGCCTCAGGGAAGATAATGTATTGGTCTTTGCACTTAAATGTGGCATAGAATCTCAGGAGAGCGGTTCTGAGGGCAAAGGGCTTATCACACCCTCTACTTCATAGATAAGTGTTCAAGTCGATGTATGAGATTCTGACACTCCTCACCACAATTGATGCACACAAATATGTGTGTGTGTATTCAAACTTGCATAGCATTTTAATTCGCATTTTGCTGACTACTACTACAATTTAACATCTCTATATATGTACAAATCACTTGTGTTCTGTGATGGTGAGCTCATACCTTTAGTCATTCTTATACTGAGTTTTATTTTTCTTATTCTTTAAATTTTCTTTGATTGCATTTACTTATTGACATTGGGGCCGGGCAGGTTGTTCATGCTACAGTGGGCAGGTGACGATCAAAGGAAAACTTTGGGGAATTGGCACCCTCCTTTCACAATGTATGCCCTAGGCCCCTTCAGTCACTGAGCTTTCTCTCTAGCCTAGGCTTTTTCTTATTTTTATGCATTGTAGAGACTCTGTCCTGCCTCAAATCCTGAAACTCTGTGTGCAACAGACAATACAGCCACTTCTACCATAATGCTGCCCTTTCTCATTTACTTACACTGTGGGATGGGACACATTGTCACAGCAGCTACCATCGTGACCATGTTACATAGCAAGCGTGGTGCCGTGGCATGTGCGCACGAATCCCCAGCGTGTGTCTCTGGGCCTCTTTCCACTTTGCAGAGCCAATCATCACCAGTTGCCCTCTCCCAGTCTCTGCATCAGCTGGTCCACTTCCTGTCTTTTTAACTGGCCTGATGAAGGCCCCTCCTATGAGTGGAATCACATGGTATTTGTGTCTTTGTGACTGTTTCACTTAGTGTAACACTTTAAAAAGCCCCATTGTAGCAGCTATTAGCCATCTCTGCGTGTTTGATACTGACAGCATTCCTCTGTCTAAATACCCCACTGTCTCACTCATATGCCTTTGATGTTGCTTTCCTACGCTGCACAGAAACTTTAAGAACTTGTTCCATCAGCACAATTTCATGATTTCTGGGCTTTGCCTAATTTGGGAAAATTTTAGTCATTTATAAGTTGCCAAGAGCCGCCCTGTTGAGGGGACTCACTAGGCTGTCTAGGAGGTGATCTGGTGTTTGCAAGGTCTTATACCGCGATGTACCCCGAAACTGCTTCCAGCCTCTGACAGGCTGTCAGGAGCCATTGATTTGGGAAAGTCCGGGAGGCATGAGAGATCTCTGGAGGTGATCCGATATTTGCAAGGTCTGTATCGTGATGTACCCCAGAATTGCTTTCAACCTCTGACTACCCTGTCAATTGTGCACTGCTGCATCTCTCTGAAATCTGGCATTAGAGCTGGGCATGGTGGCGCATGCCTTTAATCCCAGCACCCAGGGAGGCAGAGGCAGGTGAATCACTGTGAGTCTAAGGCAAGGCCAGCTTGGTCTACAAAGTGAGTCCAGGACAGCCAGGACTATATTCATGACCAGCCGGTCTACAAAGGGAGTCTAGGATAGCCAAGATTACACAGAGAAACCCTGTCTCGAGAAACCAAAAATAAATACATTTGGCATTGGTGTGAATTGTTATTTTCTGGGTACTGACCAGCTCTGATTAAGGAAACTTCCTAGAGGATCTTATTGAAGATGTACTTTTTGTTATCCAGATGAATTAATCCCTGATTATAGAATTCCTGATTTAACTCAAATAGTTTTAAAAGTTAAAGTTAGTTTATGGCTGCAATAAATACCTTTGTGGACCTCCAGATGCCTCACTTAGGATAGCCTACCAGCAGATTTGTGGCTTCAGATAAGCCTCCACCGCAGATGGCACCACGAATCCTGGTACTTGACCATAAATATAGCCAAATTTGTTTAAACTCCATGTGAACCTATGTGGAGTGAAGTTACCTAGAGATGTCTGAATTTACTCTGTTTCTTAGAATGAAAGACAGACAAAATTATTGTCCTGAGCTCATAATGAACTAAGAGATAGCTGGATAATGTATAGTCAGGTCCGTCCTAACTGATAAGTTGTATACTCTTGTAAGTTTCAGACCCTGTTAACCTTAGACCCTGCCAACCTTCGTCATTCTGAACTCACCATGAATTTATGTAATGGATACATAGATAAGAAATGTTTAGATTTAAAACATGTAACCTGTTGTATTTTAGGATTCATCTGTTTTTGTGATTAATTGTACTCTTTTGACTATGAGGTAATTCCCTGTTCTCAGAAGTATAAGTATGGGCTACAATAAACGTGAGCAGGAGAACAAAGGAGAAAGTGAAGCAGAAAAAAGGAGAAAATTGAGGAGAAACTTGGGGAGAAGAGAGGAGGAAAGATTGAGCTGCTTAACTTCAGTTGAAGTTAAGATGCCTGACTTCATCCACCTTTTCTCCTGATCCTCTTCTCTTGAACGTATGTGTGTGAGTGGTTTATTTTCTATCTCTCTCTCTTACTTCTTATTTCTCTATAGATTCGCAAATAAGTTAGCAGACTCAGGGGCATCAGCCTTCTACAGCTAATAAGCCTACGTTTACACCAACTTATTGGAGATCTCCGTAAAGAGGCCTATCTACAGATCAAAGAGCCTCCTTTTACGACCCCGTGCAGTTTCTAGCCAGAAGCCGCTTTTACAGCCTCAGCCATAGGAAAAAAGGTGGTCAGTTTAAGTTCTCCTCAGCCGTAGTACAGCCAGTCCCTAGAGAAGAAACCTTGGGCTCTTTTTCCCTTTCCTTCCTTTTTCTTCTTTCAGTCCTGATCGGTTGCCTGAGCCATCAGCTCTGGCCACCCAAGAGATAAAGTGAACAAGAAGGGCATCCGCAATCCAACCCCAGAGAGAATCTACCCTGGACCCTCTCCAGAGCACCAGCTGGGCATTAACAATAAGTTAAGTTGTCTTATTTTTGCTAATATTTTTACTACTTTGGTTTTTATATCATAACATCACACATCACATTTCTAAGAAAAATAAAGTGAAGGTAAAGATGCAATTAAATTTTTTCCTAAACTTTTAGTTGGTTGGTCCATTAATTTGTTTAATGGTCTGTAATTTGAACCTCAGCTCAGTACATAACCCACACTAGTCTTCAACTCGGCTCTCTAGCCCTCCTAAGTGCTGGGATTACAGGCATATACAGTCACACAAGATTAAATTTGGGTGGCGCACGCCTTTAATCCCAGCACTCGGGAGGCAGAGGCAGGCGGATCGCTGTGAGTTCGAGGCTGGCCTGGTCTACAAAGAGAGTCCAGGACAGCCAAGGCTACACAGAGAAACCCTGTCTCGCAAAGACAAAAAAAAAAAAAAAAAAAAAAAAAGATTAAATTTGGTTTTCATCACAAAATCAGTTCCTCTTCATACTGGGCCTGTTCTGGCCCGGTTCTTTCCAGTGATCTTTGGGCCTCTTTTGCGTCAACACCATGTCGTTAAATGATGCGGCTTTAACAGTGTGTTTTTAGATTAAAATGTGTGTTTATACTTTTTTTCTAAACAAATTTTAGCAATGCTCCGCCCACATTTTTACTTTTCTTGTAAAGTTCCTAACTTGTCTAGTTTAATAAACTTCTGCCAGAGTTTTTAGCCGAGTTTGCAGTTATCAACAATGGCGTCTTCCTCACTGCCCATTTTAATATGAATCCCAAACACAAAGGAGACAGCGGTGTACAGGAAGGGGTTAGTGTTTTGTGAGTGACTCACCCGGTCAGGTTGGCTGTGTCCCAGGGCAAGTTACCTTGACCTATCCTAGCTACCCTTCCCATCCCCATCCGCCTCTGGCGATTGTAACAGACGCCTTCACCGGGCTTTGGGAATGTCAACCTCCACTGTGACTCACTTCACAAGGTCCCAGTACGCACCGCCTGTGCTCATGTCGCATTTTGCTGAACACCCTACTTTGGGCTGTTCTGAGCGCCTCGATGATAGTGGGAAACACAGGTATGTAAAGACTGTTGGATGTAATACCGAACCCCCAAACATCCATGTGCTGCACAAGCATCCGAGGATGTGGCTAACTTGCATATTTGGATTTTTCACTCCTAACAAGCAATCACGTGGTTTCCATGGTTTCTAACAAGCTGTCAGCTGTTGTCCATCTTCAGTCCATGCTGTGGAGCATATAGTCTTTCCGTGCAGTTTACACTTACACTGTGAGTCATCACACTTCCTCGGTGTAATATGCGTGATTGACACGAGGTATACGTTGTTTTCCTTGACTCTCACATGGTAAGTGCTGACGACATAGCTCAGCCAATAAAATGCCCGCTAAGAGAGAGTGAGTGTCTGAGTTTCATCCTCAATACCCATGTGATATAGACCAAACAAAGGGGGGAAACCTCAGCAGGCTGGCAAAGGCTTTTAATTCCAGAACTGCAGAAGTGAAAACAGACAGATCCCTGAGACTCACTGGTGACCCATCTCAGTCTAAATCCTCTGGTTCTAAGAAGAGACCCTGTCTCAAAACAAAGAGGTGGACAGATGTTAAGGAGCAACACCTAAGGTTAGCCACCGGCCTCCTCATTCATATATGTAACCATGAACACACACACACACACACACACACACACACACACACACACACACACACGTATTACATGCTAAAGAACTATATTAAAATTGTTTGGATTAATTTAGCTTCACATATGCCTCTATTAGCATCTATTGGACAGAAGGATGGCAACACCTTTTTCCACTCAGGACGCTGGTTACTTGTTGCAACTGGAATGTATTATTTAGTATCTGCGCTGAGGGTCTAGTAACTCACATTTGTTAAACATAACAAATGACACTCTCCCAGGCTTATCCAGGTCCTAAAAATTGTTAACCCCTTTCAGATCTGCTCAGTTGCTGTGGTTTAAAATAGAATCAGAAAACAATGTTAACCAGTCAGTTCTCCTGGAGTGTATCGTGCAAATATAAAAACAGTAGAATTCTCACTGCTTTTGCAAGTATGAACACACGCGTGTGCAAACATGTAGGCACACACGCTTTAAATAATGCTTTATGTTTCAGGACCATGTGACTCAAAAAAAGATGTTTATAATTTTCTTCATCTCCGTGCCTTCTTCCTTCTGTCCAAGGCTTATATTTGTAAGTGTGAGTAGATAGGTGTTTCTCTCAGGATACTTTGGATTGTTTAGTTAGAAGACTAAAAGGTGGTAAAGAGTATACAGAGTGTGTGTGTGTGTGTGTGTGTGTGTGTGTGTGTGTGTATGACAGGGCAGAATGGTGACAGGGCTGTCAGACCAATGTGCGCCTGACACCTGTGCAGACAGTAAACGGAAACGTGTAAAGGAGCATTTCCCACCATGGTGTACTTCCCAGAAAGCTTTGGCTAGAGCAGGGAAGAGCTGTTGAAGTTGCTTATCAGAGGAGCCCATCTCAGGGGCGAGGCTTAGTTTCATTCTGTGCTGGTGTGACTAGGAGGATACTGTCAATCCTTGTCCTCTTGTCAGGTCCTTTAGGAAGGAGCTCTGAGCAGCCCTGTGGCACAGGTGGCCCGCTTTTCCTGCAGAGATGCTCCTGTGCGCACACCATTGCAAAAGGTCACTTTTCCAGTAAGTACTTTGCAACTGTCCTTCGTGTCAACACATATGTCGACTTTATTCTACTCAAATACTGTGTATTTTCCCTTTGTGGGAATGCATAGTAATTAAATTTTCTGGTTCCTTTGCATGGGCATTGGATATATTTATATTATCTGTAGGGTAAAATCCTAACAATAGGCTTGTAATTAGTTCTGAATCAGATAAAATGCACACTGAAACTTAACAGATACAGTCAAATACACTTCTGTACGGTTTCTTCTTTGATTCCTAATGATTGGTGATGATTTTCTCATGAAGGCTTACTGGCAAGGGCGAGCGGTGTTGAGAATACTTTTATTTCTGACAACCTGATCCTGTGGAGACGTTTACATGTACAATTATGGCTTTGGTTTGTTACTTGTAACTGTTTTGAGACAATGTCTCACTGCATAGCCGTGGCTGTCATGGAACTCCTTATGTAGATCAGGCAGCCTGGCACTCACAGTGGTCCTCCTGCCTCTGCCTCCCAAGTGCTGGCATAGCAGGCAGGCACCACATAACTGTTTTAAATTGACTTTTACTAATTCATAATAATCTTTCTTAATTTCTTTTTCTTTCTTTCTTTTTTTAGTATGTGCATTTTCTTCTTTCTCTTGAATTACATAGTGTTTTTCTAAAGCTGTTTTTTTTTAAATCTTATTTTAGCAGATTTTATATATTGGGAATGATAAGTCTTTGCCATATATTTCCTGTTAGCATCAAATGGTAGACATGTGTTTGTGGTCAGGGTTTGTGTCTGTCTGGAATGTTCTTTGCTGGAAGGAACAGAGCAGTAGCAATAATGGTAACTGGATTTACTATGTGAGCCCTCTCTTGACCCCAATTAGTTCCCCTGTTCCATCTATGCACTGAGATAGGCTCTGTTAGTCTCATTTACAGAAGAGGCAAAATAAATAACTATATCATGCCCATACAGCAACTAACTACAGAGTGGTGCTTGGCCCTAGTGGTCTCCTATCACTGCCCAGCACATATCAGCTGGCCCTTTCCTGCGATGCCCAGGTTATTGCTCCAGTATCACATACGGGAACAGTGTAGCTCTTCACAGCTGACTCCGATAGCACCTTTAGCATATACCAAATTCCGGCATCTCTTTTGATCAAGAATATCACTTGGATTTGGGTTTTGCATTTCTTCTTGTGGCTTCACCTACCACTTAGAGACTAAACTTTAACTGAAGCTGGGACCACACGGCCCAGAAATGTTCAACTGATCGTTGTTTTCAGATAAAATCAGTTGTATGGGATCTAATTCAATTCCTTATGTCAAGATTCGATTCATGAACTTGGTGGCCAGATGTTGTCCACTGGATAGATGCAAAGTGGGATGGGGAAGAAGTGCTGGAACCTTCGGGGGCATTTGTCCTGGTGGTGGTGCCTGAGAAGGGAAATGGAGGGAAATTGTGGGGAGTCAGTTTTATTGAGAAATAGTGGGAACACTCCAAAGGGGCTCCCAACCCTTCAGTGCTCTTAGAAAAGGAGAAAATGAAGAACTGCCTCCTAACGTAAGCTGCTCTGCACTGCAACACAGAAATTTTATTGATTTCTAGTTTTTCCTCGTTGAGGTTGGAAATGGTTTTTGCTATGATTTCAATTTTTAGAAATTTGTTAAGACGTGTGGTCTACCATATAACCTCTCTTGGAGACTGCTCAGTTCTAAAAGCAACATTCTTATACACACACACACGGGGAGAGAGAGAGAGAGAGAGAGAGAGAGAGAGAGAGAGAGAGAGAGAGAGAGAGAGAGAGAGAGAGAGAGAAACAACTCCCTTCTTTGAAATGTCTTTTTTGCATATGATAGCAGTGGGTCACCCAGCCAGTTTTTAAGAATTTGGCAACACACCCAGGTTTGGGGAAGCAAATGACTTGCTGTGTCTCATGAGGATTATCAGTGGTAGAGAAACTTCCCAGGAATAAATATTTTAGTCATGGCTAAGCAAGAACTTCTGGTAAGGAAAGGCCGACTACGTGCGTCTCACTACAAGGGTAGCATTCAGGCGGAAGCAGAGCATGCGCAGTGAGAATAAGACTTCGCAGATAAGGTTTAAAGAGCAGGTATGACAATGAAGACAGTGAAGCAAGCGAGATTTGCACAGGACAGAGCCCTGCGATGAGGAAAGACTTGGAGAGGCAAGAGAGATGGAGGAGGAGGAGAGCGTAAATTACAAAATGAGTAGTCGCTTTTCTCTCCAGCTCCCCAACCGCGTGTGTGCCAAAGGTTATGAACTGGGTAATAGTTGGTGAAAAAAAACAAAACAAAACAAAAAAAGAACTAATTGGTGTTTTCATTAAAATAAGTCGAAAGCAAAGAAGAGAGAGTGAAAGAGAACCGGTGTCCCTTTGTCTTCATTTCCCAGATGTTCCCTGGGCAGCAGCCATGTCCTGGGACTGTGGTGTGCAGTGACTCAGACCTCTCTAGCGGCGCAGGTCCCTTCCACAATGATAAGAGGCAGAACGAACAGAGCTGGGGAGGACTCAGTGGTGCAGACACGCCCACCCCTCTGCCTTCCTTTTTCTTCCCCTGGAAATCGGTAGTAGACTGCTGCTGGCTGAGAGCCATGGAGCTTCTAAGCCTGCTGGGAGAATTTGAGGCTGTGTGCCCTGAGCAGTGGGAAATTTCTGCTCCATAGGAAGGTACTCGCCACCTCCACCGCCAACCCCACCCCCAACCCCGCACCAAAGCCCTCATCCTTGAGAGCGCTGTAAAGTCAGGCTTACCCTGCCCTCTACTTTCACCTGGACTGTTGACTCTGACTCCATCTCTCCCTCCACTCCTGCCCCTCCAGTTTCTTTCCACGTCTCTGGCCTCTGTTCTGTGTGCATCAACCCAGTAGCCCTCCGATGCTTTCCAGCGCTTCGCTATGGCAGCCCAAGTTATTCAAGTTTTACGCCCACTCCTTCTATTCTGCTCTCCACAAACCCTGTCTCGAGCCCAGGCTTCCTTCCCTGGCCATCTTCTCCCCTCAGCCACATCTTCCTCCTCCTCATTCTTGAATCCTCCGGGCTCTCGCCCTCCTCATGGTCCCATCCAGAAGCAAGGTAACCAGAGAAGGCTCTGTTATGTTGATAAGGCCATGCCCCAGGGTTTGCAAGCAAGTGATGTCTGTTTCTCCACACTTTGTCAGCCTCTGAGGTTTCTGAAGAACGGCTCCACACAGCCACTGAGATAGTACAGCTGCCAATTCCCATCCTGCCCGTTTTCAAAGAACTTTATTGGTTTTGCCAGGAGGATTCCAGACAACAGCGAGGACTCCTAGTCCTGCTGCCCACGGTCCTCAGGTTGATGGTGGTGGTCAAGTGAAGTCACTGCAAACAATGCAGGGGTCCTCTATGTTTGTGGACCATATGCGTGCACAGCAGATAAATAAATAAATGTAAAAATATGTACATTTACCAGTTGTTTCTGGAATTTTCCCAACTGTATGGTCAGACTGTGGCTGTCTGACGAGAACCAAATGTGAGGACAGTGAAACAGTAGAAAGAGAGGTTACTGTAGCCACTGAACTCAGGTGAGGACAGTGACCGCTGGGTTACAACTGTTACCTGTCTGGTGTGCATAAAGTGGTGGGGCTCATCTCTGTGACAAGTTGGAGACCTATGACAGGGTAGGCTCTTGGGAGGATATGGGGGCGACCCAAGCTGAGACTCCTGGTAGCAGGGGTCATGGAGACAGAACACGCCACCCTCTAAGTAGAAAGGACTCCTAGTGGAGAGAGGGGAACACCAACCCACTCACATAAACTTCGACCTGAAATTTACCCTTGCCTACAAGATGTACAGGGGTAAAGATGGAGCAGAGATTAAGGGAAGGTCCAACCAATGCCTGACTCAACCTGACACCCACCCCATGGGAGAGAGCCAAGCCCTGACACTATTAACAACACTCTGCTATGCTTGCAGAGGGAGATGGACATAGCTGTCCTCTGAGAGGCTTCACCCAACAGCAGATCAAAATACGCTGAGACTCACAGCCAAACATGACATTGGGCAGAGTGCAGGGAGTCTTGTGGAAGAGTCGAGGGAAGGATAGAAGGGCCGGAGTTGACAGGAGCTACGTAAGACCATCAGAGCCAATTAACCTGGCCCAGGGGGGCTGATGGAGACTGAAGCACCAACCAAGGACCAATCATGGACTTGACCTAGGCCCCCTACACAGGTGCAGCCAATGGGCAACTTGGGCTTCATGTGGGTCCCCTAATAGGAGGAGCAGTGGCTTTCTTTGACATAGACTCTGTTGCTTGCTTCCCGATCACTTCCCACTGAAGGGGCAGCCTTGCCTGGCCACAGGGGAAGAAGATACACTCAGTCCTGCTGTGACTTGATATGCTGGGTGGACTGGGGTGTGTGTGTGTGGGGGGGTCCCTTTGGCTGAAGAATTGGGAAGGGGGAACAGGGAGGGAGGATGGGACTGGGAAGAGAGGGAGGTGGGGGCTACAATGATTGGGATGTAAAGTGAATTTTTTAAAAGGTGGGTGGTGAGCCTCAGGTAGATGGCAAAAAATCAGAAACCCTGCTGCCGTTCTTTCCCAGGATTCTCAAAGGCTGCCCTGGGCCCTGGTGCTGACACTTCTGTCTTTATGGTTCCTGAAGACTCTCCTGTGAGACCTACATGGTGGCATTTATGCATACTTGTGTTTTCCAGTTGCCTTACCTGGTGACCTTTAGCCTCTGATTTCCGCTTGCCATGACTTCTGATTTCCTCTGCCGAGTATTTCTGTGCCTATGGTTTTAACTTCGTGGGGGTAATAGATAGGAACATTTTAAATAGACCTGTCATAAACAAACCATTCGATGTACATACCAAACTTGTGATGTGCGATTTCCTTCCCACGGTAGCCCCTTTGCGTTCCAAGAGTGAGGGGGAGGAGACGCTGGTAAGTGCGTGGACCCAGGACTTAGAGACACCTCCCATGAGGCCTGTTCCTTTGCTCCGTCAGTTCTGCGCACACAGCTTCTCCTTGAGTTAGCGCTGCCGCTGGTTCTGGCCTTCAGTTAGACCGTGCAGTTGTAAGTAGAGACCAGTTATGAATGGAATGTGTTTGCCAATAGTAGAAAACAATGCTGACAGGACATGTGAGGAAAGGCTGCCCGCTGTTTCAGCACACAGGCACTGTTGACCACAATAGTGTCATTTATTTTACCCAATTCTTGTCTCTGGTGTGGTTCCAGTTTGAAAACAGTGTGGCAGTGGGAGCTCATGGACAGGCTAACAGAATTTCTAGCTCTGGATGAAATCTGAACAGGAGGGAAAGGGGGGAATAAGAGGAGGGGCGGGGTCTGCAAATCTCTGCTGACTCAGAGTCCCAAGGGTAAAGTGAAGCCAGCTGCTTCCCCTGACTAACGGGTTTGCTGTTAAACTCAGAACGAATTGGTCTTTTGGGGGTCGTCCATTCTTATTCTCTCTGCCCTTAGACTGTTCTCTCATCAAAGCAATTTGCAATTCACCTCAGATCAGAAAAAAGGAAGGGAAAAAAAAAAAGGGAAAACAAAAATTATATAGAACCATGAAAATGACTGTTTCCTGGAATATGCTGACTTTTCCAAGGTCAAATTTCAACGAGAGGGAAGGAAAGAGGGGAGGTGGCTTGGGTGGGTGCTTTTTTTTTTTTAATTTATTTGTCTAAATTTTTGAATAATTTCTTTATTTTACTGCTTGTGTAGTTATTTTGCCTGTATGTATGTCTGTGTACCTGTGTATGTTTGTGCCTGGTGTCCACAGAGGTAGAACAGTGTGTTGGATCCTCAGACCCGGAGTTAGAGATGGTTTTGAGCCACTGAGTGGATGGTAGAAACGGACCCCAGCCAGGTCTTTGGCTAGGGTGTCGCGGCCTCCCAATCTCTGAGGCATCGCTCCAGCTCCTCAAGTGAATTTAAACAGAGCCCTTTGGAGACTCTAATCAGCTTTTTCTTTTGTATCATTTTTCATTTTTAACTTAGTTTTTTTTTGCTTTACCAGCTTTGCTTGGATGAATCAAACAAGCTGGAAAGTGACTCAGCTCTCGTCACCAGGCCCCAGCAAGCCGTAGTTGGAAGTTTTCATGGCCGACACAAGGTCCCATGAGGCCTAGGCTTCGGACTTGTGCACTTCCAGCTGTACTTCATTATGAGCTGAGGAACATTGCATGGGACAGGGAAGTGTGAATTGTTCCTCCAAAGGCAGACGACAAGAGACATGGACACAAGGGGAGGAGAAGAATGAGAGACGCAAGGTGCACCACTGACCACAGCGGGCCCAAGAAACCTACCAGGAGTTAAAGCGATATATAAGGCCTTTTCTTGCCCTTATCTTTTTCAGACACTCAGACCAATGGATTTCTCTAGGGTCCTTCATCAAGCCTTCCTCTTGGCAGTGCTGTCACTGAGGGCATCCCAAAGTGAAGGTAAGAAACCAAAACAGGAGAAAAGAACACATAAAGACAAACCAACTGGTGCTTTGGAGGTTATGCAATTTTCCTTCCCTTGGAGTTGAGGATTAAATCACAAGAGATGTGGTAAATCTCTGGAAGCCACAATTGCCTCGGGTGTGGCCTCCCTCATCCTGGTGGCATGTTTAAGAAGCCCACTGGTGCGCTTGTGAGTGGACCTGTCACCACAGGGGGTCATGATTGCTCTATCTTATCTTGACCGTTGCCAAGGTGCTTCCTCCTGAACCCTGCTGGGCAAGATGGAGCAGCCCAGACTCGTTCTGGCTGCTGAGTTAGAACAGGTTCTGGTGCCCCTTAGCCACACTTCCTGAGAGCTGTTAAGAGTTACAAAATATGGCTGAAAGCAACCAACGCCTGCAGAGCAGTAGAAACTCTCTGGAGCACATACAAGGCACTACCTTAGATGCTGAAACCTGTTTAAAGAGAAGTAATGTTTGCCTCCCAGCTCTCCCCAGCAGACCACTTTGGTGGTTTGGAATAAATCAGCTTTGTAAATGCGCATGAGCATGGATGTGTATGGATGCTTCATTACATTGAACTTACTTAAACACAGATTCTCAGACTTGAAAGAGTCTCTATGTTCTAGAAAATCCCCCTGCATTTGTCCATATCATACAAAACATTACATTTTTTTCTTCCTGTATTAAATCTTTGCTGTATTTGCCTTTTAACAAGGAGTACAGATATCTGTTTTTCAGAATGACCCACCGAAGTTCCATCCATGGATTTGTGAAAATGACACTTGCAAAGAATACGTGTAGAATTCCTCATTTATCCCTTAAAACTGCAAGAAAAGCTATATTTGAAAAGGGGGAGAATTAGTTTGTGAGAAGCTCAAGTTCTGCCCTGAATCTTTTAGGTCTAGGTTTAGTTTGGGCATATGGGAGTATACTATTTTTTTCTGGCTTCTTAAATGTCAGTTAACTGAGGTCTTCCATAAGCTAGAGCTGCAGGGTGCCTTGGGCTCTCTCACTGGGGGGGCATGTGTAGCCCCCCTCGGTCTGTCTTGCCTGCTGGAGTGTAAGTGTACATGCAACACGGAGCATGCTCTGGCCAGGATCCAAGCCCCTGATTCTGAGACCACCTAATACACCACACCCTCATGCTGAGGCCTCCCAAGCATTGAGGAGCTCTTGTCACATCTTGTTCCCCTAGCAAAGTCGCCTGATGTGACCAACTGTCCCTGGTGTATCTTCTACACCTGAAACATACTGCTCTGCATATCTCAGCGTCTGCAGCGGCTCAGGTGCTATTGTTTAGACCGAACACGGTTCCCTAACTTCCTGGGGACTAGTTTTGCATTTCTGCTTCCAACTTCCTTTGCGAAACAGGGCTTCACTGGCAGGCCCCTGTCTTCATCTGAACTGTGGGGACTCCCACTCCACCTGCACTCCCGACTAGCTCGCTCACCACTTACTCAGCTAACAGGATCAGGTCAGAGACTGTATTGCAGATAACCCAACCTAACTTCTTCCAAGTAATACGACAGATGTGAGACCCTTCAGCTAGCCCCAGGGCATGTCTCCGTCAGCCAGCAAAGTTGACTGTCACAGTTTGATGCGTTTTTCTGTCTTTTGGATATGCATAGAAAGAGTTATAAATCCATGGTGATTTTTCAACTATTTCTAAAACATTCATTTAGTCTGTATATGTGTATATATATATACAGGTGTACTGGATACACATTTTACAGTACATGTGTGGAGGTCAGAGGACAGACTGTGGGAATTGGGTCTCTTCTTCCACCAGGTGGGTTTCAGGGATGGATCTCAGATTGTCAGGATGGCATACAGAGCCACCTTGCTATCCTCCAATATACATTCTAATAATGGTTAAATCATGATATATAGAGAAAAACATAGTGACACATATGTATATATACAAACAGAGAGCAATCTGACCCTGTCTCCCGGGATTTTTTTTTTTTTAATTCAAGCAATTAAGAAAGATGAATGTTTCCTTTTGATGATGAAAGTTCTTGGAACCCCATTGTTTTAAACACTGTTGCACGGTCTCCCATTCTACGAAATAGCCACATATTATTTCCTCCAGCGGCAGTGGGGCTGGTCAGGGAAACTGTGGGGAAAGCGGGAAGTGCCCGGTGACTAAGCCCAGGAGGGAGTACACTCCAGTTTTTTGGCATGAGAGCTGCCCTGGGAACCAGAAGCCCTGGGCCTGGTCTGGTTTATAGTCTTGGCACAGCCATGCACCCCCAGCTTTCACCTCAACTGGCTTCTCTGAAAAATCATTGTGATTGGATTTATTAATCTCCATGGTCCCTGTGATCTTCAAGGCTTCCCCTTGGAGGTTTTTATACACACACACACACACACACACACACACACACACACACACACTATTTCTAACTGATATTACTCAAGTACTTGAGTCATTCTACACTTGCTGATAACGTATGTTAATTTCAGGAGGCTCCTTTCTGTTGAAGCAACACAGGACAACTGGGTAGGGCTTCCAGAAATAAGAGTGGACAAGGAGGTGACTCGCTCATTCGCCAATCAGCTGTAGGATGCTTACACTCACTCTGAGTTATTGATCTCCAGCTAAGTAAGACTTAGTCACACTCTTATTTCAGTCACAACCCACATCAGAAAAGCATCCATATGGTCAGGGGGAAAAAACAGCCATGGGTCAGGGAGACGGAGAGAGGCCGTGGGGATTGTTTACTTTCAAGTTACTATGACAAAAATACTTGGGAAAAAAAGCAGCGTGAGGAAGGGCTTGTTTTGTCCCACAGTTTGAAACACCGTCTACCATAGAGAGGACAGTGTAGAGGCATGGCCGTGGTGTAGATGGTCACATTGCATCAGTGCTCAGGGGCTTGGTCCCTTTTATTCAGTCTGAGCTACAACCCTGTTGATGTTGCTGCCCAGATGTATCATGGGTTTTCCCTTTTCAGTTAAGCCTTTATGGAGACACCCTCATTGACATACTCAAAGCTGTGCTCCCATGTCACTCTAAATCCAGTCAAGCTGACAAAATGAACATGGGTTATTAATTGATCCGGTCCAAGGGCAGCCTTGGCAATGGCTTTCACTGGGCCCTACCTATTCTCTCTCTCTCTCTCTCTCTCTCTCTCTCTCTCTCTCTCTCTCTCTCTCTTCTCTCTCTCTCTCTCTCTCTCTCTCTCTCTCTCTCTCTCTCTCTCTCTCTCTCTCTCTCTCTTTCTCTCTCATCACCACCAGCCCCTATCCATTTTCCCCCCTTCAACTGTTCCCATGCCTCTACTCTCAAGTTGATAGCCTATTTTCCTTTATTTGCTATTGTTACATGTGCACACACACATACATATGTGTGTACACACAAACACATAAATACAGTGTGCTATGCCCATTTTTGTTGTTTCTGTGTATGGTTTCAGGGCTGACCACCGATAAGGGTCCTCATTCCTGGGAGAGGCTAGTTTCCTGGAAGCGGCTAATTCTCCTTCTCCCAACAGAAAGAATTATTTGCCTTTAGTTCTTGGTGTAGAGGTAGAATCCTGTGAGAGTTTTCCCCTTCCATATTTATGTATCCAGTGGTGTTGCCATTATTTCAGCCTTGTTTGTGCACCTGTTTCTAGCTGAGACTGTTCCACCACGGGCTTCCTGGTGTTCGGCCTCTCACAACCAGTCCACCCTTTCTTCTCTCTGAGCCATGGGTGCAGAGCAGTGATACAGATGTAGCCATCAGGGCCCGGCTCCCCAGGATGTGTTTTTTTCCATGAGGGTCTTTCCTTGCTATAAAGAGAGGCTTCCTAGGTACAAGATGGTTGCTACACTTATCTGTGGCTATAAGGCTATGGTTTAAAATGTAGTAGAGAATTACATTGGTCTAGCAAAGTGGCTGCCATAGATTCTTTCCTAAAGTCTGCGACTCCACTAGCCCTGGGAGGCTGGCTAGGTTTCCAGTAGTAGTTGTGAATTCCCGCCTTTTGAGTGGGAAACCAACTGTCTGATATCAGTTGTTTCCACTGGCATGTTAGCTAGCCTCTACATCTTAATGGTTCTAACACCTTTGGTCATACTGGACCCTAGCTTCCCAGAACCTCTGTTGGGCACTCAAACCATATACAAACCACAGCTACTTGGAAGAAGTCAAGTCTTAAGTGTGACAACGTAATGAGAGTGGAGCTGACAAGATTCTGGAAGCTCAGCTTTTTGTTTGTGATCATGTGCCTTGACACTTTTTATTGAAGTGACATTCACATAGCATAAAATTAAGTTTTCTTATGGTTATAGTGAGGCAGTCATCAGTGACTTTTAATACTTCATAGTGTTACTTTAACCATCCTGGTGGGAGAGAAGGCATTCTAAATTTGTGCCTCTCCCTTTATCAGGTTATTTCTCCCCCCACAAGGAATTAGAATTTCCTTAGGAGTCATAGGGCAGAAGCAGGGGTGGATGGGGGGGGGGGGGCGGGAGAGGAGGCTGAAACTCAGTGTCTGCCAGAGGATGGGCTTGTTTCCCAGAAGAGATTTCCAGTTCTAAAAACTTGTTTGAGCACCTAGCATGAGAAAACCGGAGCTGAGACAGTGATGCCGGGACCACACCTTGCCTGGGATCACTTACTTGTGATGACGCATACCTCTTGCCTTCTATCTAAACCTTGCCTCATTTCAGGATAGACATAGAGAGTCACGGGACCTCTTTGTTTCTCTCAGTGTTGACAAATTGAGTAAACCCTGCTTTCTGTGCTGCACACTAGTGTCCGTGTCTTTAGTAGGCTAATTGGAGATGAATGGCGGAGCTTGCTTTCTAGAGCTGCCAGGACACAGGACACCTAACAACTCCAGAAACACAGCCTCCGGCCGTGGAAAACAATAACGCTTATTAAGCAGTGGCTCCTGATCCTTCTCTACCCAATGCTGGCAACTACCAGATCACTTTCTGTTTCTATGGATTTACCTATTCTGGATATTTCACCTAAGTGAGGCCACACACTGTGTAACTCTGGATTTCCTTAGCTATCATACTGGTTTTTTTACTTCCATCCAGATTGTATCATGGATCACCACTCTACCTCCTTTTTACTACTGAACAATAGTCCTTTATATCTAGAAAGCACAACTCTGAGTCTGCATGCCACCCAGTGATGGTGCCACTCCACGCATTCACGGGCAGACGTTTACTTGAATCCCTGGTTTCATTTGGGAGGTGAATGGGATACAGGCCTAGGAATGTAATCTCTGGGTCTTGCTATAATTCTGTTGTAACTTTCTGGAAAGGTATCAAGATGTTTTCCACAGTGATGGGCCATTTTACATTCCACTTGCAGTGCCCAAGAACTGCACATTTCTCCACACCCTCTTCAGTACATGTTATTTCCATGTTTTTAATTATTACTGGAGCCTCCATTGAGAGTGTGAGGTGGTATTGTGTACCATCCTGCATTTGATCTGTGTTTTCTTAATGACAAATGGTAACGAGCATCTTTTCCTGTTGCTTTTTGTTTATTTTATTTGGAGAAATGTACAGGTCCTAGGTCCATTTTAAAACTAAGTGCTTTGCTTTTCTGTTACAGATTTGTAAGAGCTCTTTATATTGTATGTGTGTGTGTGTATTACTTATATAGTATGAATACTAGAAATTTATTTAACACATGAATTACAATTATTTTCTACCATTTTGCAGTCTTTTTATATTCTTAATAACACTCTTCAATGGACCAATTGTAATTAGGATGAAATTCTACTTATTTGTTTTTTTTCCTGCTGTTGTTGGTGTTTTTCATGTCATGTGAGAGGACTCACTGCCAAATGCAAAGCCGAGGTGCCCATTTTAAGCACACTTATCCTTTCCACTCTGTGTTTGGGGGTGGGCACTCTGTCGGTAGCCACTCTCTCTCCTTTGATGGGAGTTCCTATTAGGCTCACTTCCGAAGACCCTACATCTGAAACTAAAACCTTCTGCCATCTGAGGGTAACAGCTTACCTGGATGTAAAGTCCATCACTGTGGAAAAGAGGCACACGTTGGCGCTTCGTTCTCCCCTTAACCGCACCCAGAATTTCATTCTGCCGTTCACATGGAGCATACATCTCAGGCATCCCATCCCGTGAGGCTGTGGTTCAGACAATAAGTCCTGTCTTACCAGTTGTGAAACAGTATAAAAGAAGGCAGCACATATTTAGATATTAGAGAAGTTACTGTTACATTTCACAGAGCTTTCTTAAAGTATTTAATCTTGCAGAGCTTTCATTTCCGTATCTATAATAAAAATTGCCTTATGGTTTCTCAGTGTTGTGTGACGCAGCTATCACCATGCCTAGGAAACAACACACGCTCAGGACTGTTACTGTTTTCCTCTATGAGAAAATAGCACGTATGCATTGACAACTTAGGGGCCCTTCAAGGTATGCAGATTGCTAACATTTTTATTAGGAAGATAAACTTTTTACCTTTGTGGAGGGGGGTAGGGAAGGCTACAGGGGCTTGAACCCTGGGCTTTATTCATGTTAAGTATACATCTTGCTACCATGACACTCTTTTCTCTAATTTCATTCTTTTGAATGTAGTTCAAGAGGTTTTCAGATTACTAATTTTTGTTTGTTTGCTTTTTGAGACAGGGTTTCTCTGTGTAGCCTTGGTTGTTCTGGATTTACTTTGTAGACTAGGCTAGCCTCGAACTCACAGAGACTTGCCTACTTCTGCCTCTCAGTGTGCTGGGATTACAGGCATGTGCCACTGTGCCCAACTCAGATAACCAGTTTCTAAGATACTAGAAAAACAAATGCCGAGAAGCAGCTGTCTGTTATATATGGGTCAGCAAACAGCAGCTGATTTTATAAAGGGAGTCTTCATCTGTTCAAAACCTTTGTAACAACCACCCCCCATTTACACAAGACCCCTTTAGTCCAATAGTTGGAATAGTTGAATTAACAACACAGGGTACCTTTTCAATTCTATATGCTGTTTCTCTCAGGTGGAAGTCACAACTTATTAATATCCGCAGTATCCCAAGGGGGTCCAGGCCCATCCCCTCTCATGTATCAGCTGATGATTCTGTGTGCAAGCTATGGCTGTGATGAGCTTACAGAGAGTCTGGGAGACACTGAGCACTTCTGGGGGTCAACGGCCAGCACAAATCTGTTCCTGCTTGAGTCCCCATTCCCTCTCAGGCTCCTTACACTGCCCCCTGCTCTAAGCTTGCAATCTCAATAATTTCTCTGACTTTGCTGTGTCTCTCTAATTAGTCTCTTTCTCTGACTGGGGAACCTTGTCCACAAGTGTTTTGTTTTCATTCACACTTAGTGCCTATAACTATCACTGTCTCATCCAAAGAGTTCAGAGAATTCCTGCTGCAGGTGTTTAAGCTCAGTGCATTGAAATACACAGAACCATATCTAGATGCTTTCATTTTCTAGCCTTTGAATAAGATGTGGAACCCTGAATTTCCAAAAACTCATTTTAATTTTAGAATATGAGATATTTAGGGGGAAAATCCTCTTTGTCTCCATTATGAGTTAAAATCAGATTACCCAGCAAAGACACCTTTGTGCAGCTCTTTACCAGCTTATTAAAATGCTTTGCATTGGCCAGCAAGCTCTTTGCTCCATCGGGGTCTTAATTTCTCCCTCCAATGATGTAACTTCTAATCCCTTCCCAGCTTGCTAGTGAACACCCTGCAGTGTCTCTACTCAATTGTGCCCCCATTGAGAGTTATTTTATACCTGTTTTTGGTCTTTCAGTCTTGAGTGAGCCTCTCCAGTTGACTCCTGAGAGAATTAATGTTTCTGTCCAGTCTGAGCTTCAGCAAGTGAGTTTACAATGGACTGTTCCACACCTTACTCATAAAGAAGTAAATATGGTATTTCAGATAGAGATCAGTAGAATTAAGACGTCCAACATCATCTGGGTGGTAAGTACTTTTTGACTTAATATCTTAACAGTTCTTTTCCCATGCTAGGATTTGTCTTTTATACTATTCAAGAAATGCTATTATTCAAGAACATTCCCCTCTCAAAACAGGTTTCCTAAACAATTGCACCCTGGGTTTTTAGTTAAGAAGGTGGTTCTCAACCTTCCTAATGCTGGGATGCTTTAATAGAATTCCTTGTGTTGTGGTGACCCCAACCATAAAATTCTTTTTGTTGCTACTTCATAACTGAAATGTTGCTACTGTTATGAATCACAAGTAAATATCTGTGTTTTCTGATAGTCTTAGGTGACCCCTGTAAAAAAGTCATTCAACCACCAAAGGGGTCACAACCCTCAGGCTGAAAACCACTGAGTTAAGACAAAGTAATATGGCTCACTGGGTTTGATGGATTCATTAAGAAAACAAACCGTTCTCTCTGTTCCTCTGTGTGCCCGAGACACTCACTGCGTCTATCCCTGTAAATACTGGATCTGCTTGTCCTATGAAGGTCAGTCCTCTCTTCTTCTCTATCCACGCAGGATCACCCAGGAAAGTTGGGTTGTCCTGAATAAGATAGAATGACTTACCAAAACTTTGCTCATGCTGAGCCTTCCTGGGGGTCTTGTTGACTTGCCCTGTGCCACATGCACAGAGGAGCAAGTCCCAGCACTGCCCAACGCAAAGGTTCTCATGGACTGTACGGGACAGTAACTTGGTCCTCTGTTTCCTGGGGGTGTGCATTTGCTAATAGATGAATTAAATGATTAAATCCTTTTTGAGAGATCAGAAGATCCAGAAGATCAGGAGTTCATGACACCCTGGGCTACAAAGTAAGTTCAGGGCCAACCTGGACTACGTGAGCCTTTGCACCAAACCAAATGAAAGAACATCTTTCTATTTTCTTTCTGCTTTTAATTATTTGGCATATATTCTCACGCATCTTGATTCAGATCATGGGTGTGTCTAGTGTGTCTAACATGGTCTCATCTAAGAGCACATTGGTCAGAGGCATTAGAGACTCCTGTGAGGTGTTTAAGGACAGTTTGTCAAGGCACTTTAGAAATCTTCTGGACATAAGGGCAGAGATGAGGACCCATCAGATCCACTGAGGTCCTCCTTCTCCTGGGCAGCAGATGCTTGCCGTAAAGGGACCGAGAATATCTGCCCTTTCAGTTAAGCCTGCCACTAATGCTAAAGTCTTCAGTTAGTCTCCATAACCGTTACCACATATGCAGTCTAAGCAAGTGGCCTTAGATAAGTCAAATCCGGCTGAGTGTATTAGGGCTTACAGCAGGTCTGTCACTTGGGTGCCTTTTCCCACAATGATAGTTGTTGAATGCATGATGGCACCTCCGTAATACATATGTGTAATAGCTAGATGTCTGCTTTCCCCCATCAACTATCCCACCTCACACAAAGTGTTATGGTTCTGATTCATATGGGTTGGTGGGTGGTTTGGCCCTCAGGAAACATTCAACAAAGATCTTATTGGACCAAGAGTCCAACAACAGAAGCCCGGGAGAAGTGCTGGGGGAATTTTGGAGCATTAAAGCTTATCACTATGGCAAAATAACATTAGTGTAGACCAAGGGAATCTCACTCTGCATTTCTCTAAAAGACAACTCACACTAGTTCTCTTATTAAGACAGGTGGATTCCATTCTTTGTCTTATATCTGATTTCCCACTAGATTCACAAAACGTCTCTTTGAATGGGAAAGCAGCACGTGGAAATCATTTCTCTAACTTTTGAGGGGTGACGATCCCAAAGGGTTCATGATCACACCATCTACTTATTTCATTGTGCTCAAAAACATGCAGCCGCAGCCTCAGTGCAGTAGTGACAAAAACCGGTGCCCAGATATTTGTGTGTGTGTCAGTCTGAGAGCGGCAGGGAGGTGTCCCCTGCCTTCACCTCCATGCCTAGACAGGGAAGATGGCCATGTTCTATGGCTCGGAGATGCCCTGGTATGACTCCTCTTGTGCCTGAAATCTGGGAGAGATATGAGATCCTCCTCAGTTAAGGAAGAGAACATACTTCCTTCTGGACATCTTCTCTGCTTGGGCAGTTGCGAGTTGCACAAGCTAGCTGGGAGCCCCATCACTACTTACGCTAATGGGGCAACTTAGCTTCTCGTCATTCTTCAAGCCAGAGGAAAGCAGGTTGACCTAGAGCTAGGGGCTTGCATTTAGAGCAGGACACCTCCCTGCAAGGGCTGGCCACACAGAGCCCTGCTGTCAGCCACACTACAATGGCGCTGCCCCCAGCCAGGCTTCTGATCTTCCCTTTAGGACATTTGTTGTATTTTTTTTGTCAACAGCAAAAGAAGGCTCAAGCTTGGAAAGAGGCCTGTGGTGTGAGTCACTGAGGGGTAGGACTCATGCCTTAGCAATGAGTCAGTGGCCTCAGATATATTTCTAGGTCTGTGTGTACGCCAATTCCTGTGACCTACTAATGTCTGCAAGGGCTATTGCCACTTCAGTGACTGAAAACAAAACAAAGAAACTTTATTACATTTTTAAAAAATCACTAATTTGACTGACATCGTCAAAGTTATCTTCTTCATTGACAAGGCTACCAAGACCACAGAGCATAAATTGAGGTTAGATAAAAGCCACACAGTGTCTAGGGAACATGCCCCACTGCATATTAACGCAGCGATTAAATTACTCAGCTCAGAGTGCTGGGCTGTGGGCCTGCATGAGGCACTGCGCAAGCTGAACACACAAATGGGATGCACTGTGTGTGTGTGGGGGGGGGGTGTAAGGGTCACTAGTGAATGCTGGGGTTAGGCCAGATTTTCTCCCATAATTTAGATGGAAGATTCTTTGAGCCAAGATATGAAAGAGGAGTTGAAGTTACTTTAGTGTGAAAGGGAACGAGATCTCTGGGAAAACTCAATGGGAACAATTAAACCTTGAGAGGAAGGTGCCAGGAGCTGCCAGAATTGAAGGCAGGACACAGTGTGTGTGGCTCAGTATGTATGGAGACAGGTTAGGGCAGGCAGGTACAGGACAGTCCCACCCAAAGCCGTGGGTAGAACACTCAGACTGTGTTTATACAATGGAAGGGGAGTGGCAAGATGTTTTCTATTTTCTTTTTGTTTTTTTTTTCTAGTATTTACTTTAGACTTAAGACTATTCAAATGTAATCTCTCCAGGATGTTCATTAACTAATGCAAGTTTCATGAATCAGAACATCAAAATAGACAGACAGAAATATGTTTTGAGATTTAAGAAAAAAAGCACAATAATGATATAAAGTACTAATACTTTAACAAATTCTGTTTTATATAGAGTAAAGAGGAGGCACCATTAAGTGTACCTGGGTGGACCATGGTGTTCTCATTCTGTGGCTGAGTCAGTTCTGTTGTATGTACATGATTTAAAATTGGTGGTCAGAGCAGGGCAAAGATGTAAGAGTTGATGCCAACAAGTGTGACATGAAGCTACTGTGCTCCATAAACTGAGGACGTGCCATTTGCACCAAGGTATACAGTACAGACTCACACCAGCTTCCCCAGCACATTCAAGGTGCTTGGTGTCTCTGTTTCCCAGCTGTAGGAAGACTGTATTGGTTAGGGAGACTATTGCTGTGATGGAACATTGTGACCAAAACCAACATGGGGAAGAAAGAGACTTGGGTTTTTGTTGACATAACAATATCTAGCACAGACTTGGGGCCAGGGCAAGGGGTCTTGAGGGGCACACTGAGGAAGATGAGTCCCTGGAGCTATCCGGGGGTGGGAGGTCAAAGCAGAAATAGTGGTCTCTGCTCCCTTGGACCCATGCCAGCATCATAGGTAAATTCCAGGAGGGCTTTGCAGGGGATGGGGATGGGAAGAATTTAGAGGAAAGAGCAGGGCAGTTTCTAGGCACCCGAGGTGCAGCTTTGCAGGAGAGCTCTCGCTGAGCATAGGGGAGGCACTGGGTTCCATCTTCAACACTGAGATGTTTTAAGAAGGCTTCATGAGGGGGGATGGAGTGTGCACTGGGCTTCAGTCATGCAGCTAATTCCTAATGCAGAGGCCAGTGGAGGACACTGAGGAAGCAATGCCTCACGAGCAGATACTGAGATGCCCAAAACCCCTCACAAGTGTTGGGTAGAGAGAAGATGCCTCTAGGTTAGTGGGAACCAGACTCTGGAAGTCTTGAAAGGTAGAGGAAGATGGCATGGCACCACTGAAGTGATCAGATTTGAAACTAGAGATTCCAATGCGTTAGAACAATTAAGATCCAGTTCACCTTGAACAGGAGCCTCAAAGAACAGTATAAGGAATGGTGTTTGGTTGGCATCTCTAGTGCCTAAGGTTCTGACAGCTGGGGGATGTAGTCTCTCGGGCCACCACATCTGAAAAGGACAGGAGAGGAAAACAAGGGACACTTCTGGAGATGTTGGTGTTCCCGTGGTGCCGTGAAGGACCACCCTGTTCTCTCAGATTCAGCTAGTCTGATCCAACCTTGGCCAAAATGAATATTTTTTTTTAAACCAATAGATATTGCTTACTTCTAAACATAGGTACTCAACTATCTAGATTTCTAGAATTTTCTTAGTGAGTTCTATGTGACCAGCCTGGTTGAATATCTGTCTCAGATCTTTGATGCAAGGCTTAAATGATTTCTCTCTTCTCTCTCTCAATCTGTATGGATCCCTAGGGAATGTGACAGTCATAGGGAGACAGGAAGCCATAGCTGCCACTGCAAAGACATCAGAGCAAGGGAGTGATGGGTTAGAAACAGACTTCACTTAGAAGCATAGTGAAGTTAAGGTGGGGTAGAAGTTTAAATTCAGGTTGACCTATTTTTCAGGATTGTAATGACTGTATATTTCCAAACACTTCCGTTATTTTTAGGGGAACTTTAGCACCACTGTGAAGCAGAACCAAGCTCTGCATTGGATCTGGGAGTCTGAGATCCCCTTGGAATGTGTAAAACATTTCCTAAGAATAAGGGCTATGGTAGATGACGCCAAGCACCTGCCACAGAGTCCCTGGAGCAACTGGAGTCCCTGGAATGAAGTTAGTGGTAAGAAGTGAAGTGGTCACAGGCTTTAGTGCCAGGACAGGTCCTCTTCTGTCCTCCGCGCATCCATGCACCCTGTGCACCAGGCCGGAGTGGAAGAAATAAAGCTTAGCCAAGTGGGTAGGTTAGCATGATCTTGGTCGGCAGTGAGCTCAGCAGAAACAGCCTTCTTCGAGGTGGTTGTCAGTGAAACAGTTCTCTTGATTGGGGGGTGAATAAGGGCTACATAATCCTTAGGGAGTGGGAAGAGGTATTTGGGGTGAGTGTACATTATTGGCTGGGACCAAAGTGCTGGCAGCGCTTCACTTGTATGAAGAAGAATTCCAGGTGTTAGCTGGACATGCTCTTATAAGGAAGGAGGAGGTTTAAAGTGAAACGTGGCCACCAGGCTATGTGACTACTTCAAGGGTGGCAGAGGGGGTCATACAGGCTATGTGCAGGCCTAGAGCAAGGAGGTAGCACTCCTGCTCCTGCCATTCTCAGGACCAGATTTTCAGTGTTTGGATATGATCTGACTCTTTCTTTGGACTGGCTCCCCAAGTCCCACTGCTTTCTGGCTCCACAATTTAGTATAACTCAGAGATTAGTCATACTCCATTCCCATTGAAAGACCCTGAGCTGACACAGGTGTTAGTTTCCTTTGGTCATAATAGAACTAAAAGGTGGTTTTGAAATTCCCCATGGGGCTCTAGATGTCTGAATTTTTACCTCTGAATATCTTCATGGAGGTAATTATGCAATTCAGATAATTTTGTATTTATTTTCCAATTATGCAAAACATGTTTATTTTAGAGTTGTGTATGTGTTTTTATTAAAGCAGCACAGATACACACACACACACACACACACACACACACACACACACACACATGGGACAGATATTGGGAATGTTTCTGTAAAGGACATAACAGTCTCTTTTGTGATTTTAGCACTTACGTCTTCAAAAAGTAGCCTTAGACAATGTGTATACAAATGAGGGCAGCTGTGTGTCAATAAAACTTTATTTATAAAAATAGATGGCCGGCTTGACTTAGTTCATGTCCTGTGCTTTGCCAATCCTCGATTTAGAGGCAGGGAGCAATATGCGAAGAAGGAAAGCAGCTTTTCATTGCAGTGACAGAATTGTGGACAAATAACTTTAATGACCCCTTAATTTTAATTATTGTACATTGTTGTAGGTGAAATTTAGCTGGGCTTTGTCATAGATTCCCAGCTTTCATTTGGCTGCAGGCCAGATATACAGCAATAGCATTTCTATTCCTCATTATATTATATGAAATTCTACCACTATAATCATTCCTTTGCCAAGGATTGATGAAAACTTATTAACTCCAACTGGCCCCCTAGTAATCCAGGCATGGTGTAGTGCACACACTGATAATAATCAAATTCTATCTACATTCTATAGTTTTAAATGCTAGACATTGCTTTAGCTACTATATTGATACTAAAGAATAGGCTTTATTTTTATTCCAACTTCACAGGTACATAAAATGAAGTTCAGGGAAAGTAAAGAATCTACATAAGCAACGTACTTTACAACTGTATCTTACTGCTGAAATATGCAGAAAGATAGTAAGAAACCCAAGCCTTTTGGCATATATTATCAGTGCTCAGGAGGCTGAGGCAAGCAGCCTGATAGGTGAGCAGCCAGGCTACATCAGGCTCAAGACAAAAGTGAGGTCATGGGGCCTGAGTGGCAGATAGGGGCAAGTTTCTGCTAGAAGGCCACCTAGGAGACACTAAAGAAGGTGGCAGGAGGAGGAACCTTCCTCCAAGAAGGAGAGTGTTAAGGATTTTGATAAGTCAGAGGTCACATGGAAGAAGGAGGGGGAGAGAGAGAGGAGGAGGTAGAGAAGAAGGAGGAGGAAGGGGGGGAGGAGAAGGGGGAGGAGGAGGGGGGAGGAGGAGGGAAGAGGAGGAAGAGGGGGAGGAGGGGGGAAGAGGGGGAGGAGGAGGAGTGGGGAGGAGGAGTGGGGAGGAGGAGTGGGGAGGAAGAGGGGGGAGGATGAGGGAAAGGAAGAAGAAGAGGAGGAGAAGGGAGGAGGAAGAGGGGGAGGAGGAGGGAAGAGGAGGAAGAAGGGGAGGAGGAGGGGGAGGAGGAGGGGGAGGAGGAGGGGGAGGGGGAGGAGGGAAGGAAGAGGAGGAGGAGACTGGAGTTGAGTGAGCGGCCTCTCTGGGAAGAAGGAGGATATGTGGCCCAGAATGATGAAGAAACAATGCCTTTGATTTTTTGTTGTATTTAAGGAATTTAAGGGTGAGTTTGTTTTGGCTCTTACTTCAGGGGTACGGTCCATGACAGCAGGGATGTTCAGGTTGGTAGCGGCTTGCAGCAGCTGATCACATCTCACCCACAATCAGGAAACAGAAATGCTAGCACTCAGCTCTCACCCTCCATTTCCTACAGCCCAAGATCCCAGCCAGGGACTGGTGCCAGCCATGATGAGAAGGTTTTGGTTGACCTAATCCATGTGATCACTCATAGACAAGCCCTCAGATTCAAACTGACCATAATGGAAGGCCTCCCAGGGATCCTGCATCTCAGGGTGACCATCACAGAGGCTTAGGAAACCTCTGTGGTTTTTCTACTGACAAGTTGAGCCTATCCTGATGCTGAGAGGTCCTGAGGATGACTCAAGATAAGGAACCCGGACTCCTCATGTAGGGCTTCCTGCATGGTGGGAGCTCCACAGGGAGCAGCTACAAACAACAGCAGCACCACAGCAACCAGAAGTAATGATAGTGATGTTATTTCAGCTGGGACAGTATAACAAAAGGTGTCATGGTGAAGAGGGTGGATTTGCCCCCAGCAAAAGTCAATGAATCACATGTAAATTTAGGCTGTTACTTTCCCCAGAAGGTAGAATAAAATGATATTACCCACAGGGAGTGGGAGGGGATATGTCTTGAAATCTAAGTAAGATTCTAACCAAGGCCTTCTGTCTTGCAGAACCCGTTACAGTTAAACCTGATACAGTATTAATATTTCCTGAAAATAAACTGTTGGAAGAAGGCTCCAATGCCACCTTCTGTTTCATGTATGGGCAGAATCTGTATAACGTGTCCTGTAAATTGCAAGATGAACCAATCCATGGAGAACAACTTGATTCACACGTGGTATTAGCAAAGTTGCACAACGTAGCTTTCCTTAGCACCGAAGGAGCAAACATGTATTGTCTAGACATGAATGATGCTACAAAAATATTTGGTACCGTTCTCTTTGTCTCAAGTAAGTATTAGGGTAGTGCTTCTCAACCTTCCTAATGCTGAGACCCTTTAATACAGTTACCCATATTGTGGTGACTCCCACCCATACAATTATTTTCACTGCTACTTCATAAATGTAACTCCCCTACTTTTATGAATCATAATGTAAATATCTGATATGCGGGATATCTGATATGCAATCGCTGTGGGCATCACGACACACGGGGTGAGAACTGCTGTATTAGAGTGTTGGGTCTCCTTCCTTCTCATTCCCTACCAAACACCTTGGGTCTCATTTACCAGAAGGCAAAGAAACATGTTCAACGTGGTTATCCTTTTCTTTGATTTCACAAGTCTTCCAAAAGAGGTCCTGAAAATAATATCCTGTAGCAATACTCCCAACATGTCCATATTGTCCATGGACTCTTACTATCAATTTTATTCCTGCAACCAACAGAATTAAAGGAGAGAGATTTCAGGATATGACCTGGGCCCTCTTTACCTCAACTCAATTGAGCTGGAATTCTCTCAGAATCATGGAGAGAGGGGTGGTGCTGTCGGCCAGTCAACCACAGAGAAGTGGTACACAGCGATCCAAAGACCTATGTTGACGTTGTCTCCTAGCTGGGCCTGTCCTTTTGGTCAATTCTGTGGATGCCATAGTGATAGTTTAGAGAACCCGTGAATATGGGTACCTTCTAGCCTCAACTAGTGTTAGTTCGACAATGGTGGCCAATAGTGTTCTTAACTGAGTGGCCTGTTTCAGTGGAGGGAGAGCATGCTGACTTTTCTGTAGGTCACAATATGCGTGTCCTGGATGGTCTTCTGTGTGTGTTCTCAGATTTCCATCAGCCTAGACCATAGGATAGCATCTCAGACACCTCTCTCTACTGCGAGAGGAGTTAATTCCAGGCCTGGTTGCTTCTGCCATCCCAATCCTTTACTGTAGGCTCTGGGAACAGAAGTGACTCTATCTTTTTGGAGGAGCTTCGCTATTCCTGGGACTCTACTCCCCACTGTAGAAGCGAACCAGTTCACAGTCTGACTAACATCCTATGCTTTAATGGAAGCCACAGAATCAAAATGGAACACCAACCCTCCTTCAGATAGCCACAGTGCCAGTCTCTGGCACCATATTGACTACTCATCGTCAGGACTTCCCAGGATGGGGAGAGACTAACACGGGGAAGCACCTGACTCCAAGACTCTCTGGGGCTACTGATCTTCTGACTTCCATCTCTTGGTCCTTTCATTGTTTGGGGGACTGTGACTTCCTACCCCAAACAGAATTTTCTTTTCAACTTATCATTTAATGAAAGGGGTTAATTAGATCTTTCGTCTTTTCTTTTATATGGACAGAAGTGCTTGAAGAGCCCAAGAATTTTTCCTGCGAGACCCAAGACTTTAAGACTTTGAACTGTTCGTGGGAACCTGGGGTAAACACAACTTTGGGTTGGAATAAACAACCTTCCCAAAGCTACATTTTATATGAATCGTGAGTATGCTCTGGCTACATCGTCTGCAGGTCCTTCCTTGTTCAATAGTCATGACAGCAATTCTCTCTTAGAGAGGCACACACCCTTAAAGACTGCACATATGCTCTTGGGTGTGCCTTCCTTTCTTCCGGATGTACTTTTTCCTCCTACTCTTTATATTTAAGCCTATGTTAAAGTGTCTTTAGCAAATGTCCAGCTCTACCTTATAAAAAATACATGGAACACAGGGAGAGCTATACCAAGACATTGCAGAAAATGTGTACACATATTTTTAGAACCACTTGCTGGGATCACAAGAAAATCTTTTAGTGTCTACAGGGATATAAAACCTTCTACCAAAAAGAACCTGCTCCCAAAAGAACATAGACAACAAAAACAATTGATTGTGTGTGTATCTTTATATTAAAATAGCCTTATCTGTTGATATGACTTTCCCCAATTTTGATAAGATTTTAAAAATATCCAGCTAGACTAATCAATGTCTATACCACACACAAGGAAATTTCATCACATACAGAAATTCATTGAAATAGTTTCATTATTGGTGTCAATTGCTGACAAATCAATGAATTTATGATTTAAAAGTCCCAAGGAGTCAGGCTACATCTGCTCTGATGTTTAAACCCTGTTTAAACCCTGTCTCTGCTATCTTACCTTGTTTCATTTTTTTAAGGTTCTCTGGGAGACGTGAGGATTCTAAGCACAACAACTTGCATAACTGGAACATCACTGATGATTCACAGGAAACGTATAACTTTACACTCACAGCTGAAAACAAACTAAGGAGAAGAAGTGTCAACCTCATTTTTAACCTGACCCATAGAGGTGAGACAAATGCCTCAGCCCCCGGTGCGCACTAGCATACCATTTTACACAGTGAGACCCGGCGAATGTGCTGTAGATGCCGGCCTCGTTCACAGCCCAAGTGAAGCCAATCGCTGGACTTCTGTGTGCTCACGTTTACCTTCATGAGTGTGTGCACTCCCAAACACTTGTTATGATCATATTACAAGTATCAGTGAGCTCTCTAACAACCTTTAAAACTAGCATCGTGGCATATGCTTGTCACATGGTCTATCCCAGAACCCCTTTCTCTACTCTTCTACCAAACTTGTCTACTGTATTACATTGTGTGCAGGAATGTGGGTGTGTTTTCATTTCCTATTTGTTCTAAGCATCTGGGAAGTGTGGGCCTATTGTATATCAAGCCTTCTAAAGCAATCTAATAATTCTTTTTTAAATGTAATATTAAGTTGGCATGATGTTTGCACTGGGAACATCACTGTAGGCTCCCCATTGGACTACCTGTCTAGCACTTCCTGTAAGTGGACACTATTTTATTCAATCATCTCTTTCAGTGTCTTACAAGTTGCATCATATTTTGCTTGGGGTAGAATTTTAATTAATATTAGGGTTTTACCTGTGCTTGTACACATATACTTTTTTAAAATATATTTTTTCTTTTTTTTTTTAAGGGTAGTTCTTTGACACCTATATAGTAGTTTATTTATTTTATGTATAAAAATCCTCTACTTGCATGTATACTTACAAGCCAGAAGAGGGCATCAGATCACATTATAGATGGTTGTGAGCCACCATATGGTTGCTGGGAATTGAACTCAGGACCTCTGGAAGAGCAGACAGTGCTCTTAACCACTGAGCCATCTCTCCAGCCCCCCACTTTTTTTTTAGTATGTACCTAAGAATGGAATTGGCAGACACATAGTCTGCCTGAATGCCTACCTCTCAACGCATGTTAAAGTAATTTTCCCAGTTACACGCTCATTCTATGGATTTTCTTATTCTCCCCAAGGTTGTAGGATTGCTTTTTTTATTTTTGCTAATTGAATTGGGAATAAAATGGTATTCTTGATGATTACACATCCCTTTTCTCTTTTATGATGTCCTGGATCTCACTACTCATTCATTTCACTATGCGTTGTTATGGTTTTTCCATTGGTGAGAGTTTTTCAAACATTCTTAATGCAGACCCTTTCTTATCAATTCCTATGTTGCCACTTTCTTCTCACAGTTTGTAGTTTTTTATTTCATAATGCCTATTGAAAACAAAAGATCTCAATCTTAATATATAGAAGTGCACCAATTAAAGAAATCCTTTCCCAGTCCAAGGTCAAGTTCAGAAATATTGTCATTTATATATTTTTTTTACTGAGTTTTAAAGTGTGTTTAGAATTACATATCTCTTCCATACAGTATTGATTTTTGCATATCAAATGAAGTTGGGATGTAACATTGAGGGCTTTTATTTATTTATTTATTTTTAGAAGAAACACGTGTCCATTTTCATTCTTCAAGTAGCTCTTCTCTCGCTGCTTATTTAACATGCCAACTCTTACTGTTATGACACAGTCTGTGTTAGAGTCACAGACTCCTAGTGACACTGGGCAGTTAGTCTCTGTCCACGCTAACACCCCCACTGGTTTAGTGCACCTCAGCTGCTGTGGGTCCGGGTATGCTAAGTCTCCGTGCCCTTTCTCAGGTGGGTTCTTGGCATTTTAGTTGTTATACTCTTCTGTACAAACCCTGGGACTCACTCATCAAATTCCATGAAAACCTCTCCTGGTATTTTTTTTATTTACATAGAATCTACAAGTGCAACTTGCATAAATCAGTGTCTTTGTGACACTAAGTCTTCCTTTGCATTGTAGATTTTATATTTATTTAGGCCTTTGTTCATAAAGTTTTAAATCGTTCTCATGTATATTCCTTGTACATATTAAAAACAATGATAACTCCAGCAATTTCTAAAGCTGGCTTAGGTTTTAAGGACATTTTTTTATTTTTCTTCCCTCTCATTTTGCAATACATGTTACAGTTTCCCTTTTGAAAGCATTGTTAGATCTTTTTAGTTTATGAATAACTATAGTTTAATGTTCACCATTATTTCTCATGCTAAAGTTTGTCTATATATGTTGGCTATTTGAAGTTGTCTCCCCAGGGTGCTTTTTAGAAATGGCTGATGGAACAGTAGTCGCATGAGTCCTTGGATCTCTGAGTTGGATGCTCACCTTTGCATTTCGGTCAGGTTGAATGGGTATAAACTCATTTAACACTTTCTGCTGCACCGCCCACTAGTATAAAGAAGGCTGGTGAATGCTCACAAAGTATTGGCCATGTGGGTCTTTCCATTACTAAACCCTTGATCTTTTTGCCTAGTTACCACAGAATGTTTTTGTTTTTGTTTTTTTAAAGTGCAGCAATTGTACTGGAGTTTGTCACTTTAGGTAAATATTTTCAGTAACATGGTACATTCTTTCAGCATGTAGTTCTGATTTTTTAAAAAGATCTTTGTCTCTTTCTTGGTTGGGGTTCTATCTCTGCTCTTGTTATTCAGTTTTAGCAAAATTGAGTGATGGTGCAATGGACAGAGCATGTTAGTTCAGGATGTTAGCTGTGTCCTTCAGACCTTTATATTCATGAGTCGGCTGATCAGTCCTCCATTACACCATTGTTTGATTTTTTCATTGTATTTCTATAAACCTTTGCTTACTATATCATGAGGATCTTGTTTTGTTTTGCTTTTTCCTGGACTCACTTTGTAGACAAGGTTGGCCTCGAACTCACAGAGATCGCCTGTCTCTGCCTTCCAGAGTTCTGAGATTACAGGTATATGCCACCATGCCCAGCTTATCCTGAAGATTTTAAAAATCAGGTTTGCATCTAAAATTGCTACATGTCCTGTATGCCAATAGTAAGACTTTCCATAGCTTTCTGAAGTTTCTTGTGATTACTGAACGTTCTTGGTCTGATTGTTCTAAAGCACTGCTGCTTTGCTTTGCAAGTCACTTTGTTGACTTTCTGTTGACAAGTTATGGGGCTCAAGGGCCTCATTACTACAGGATATACAGACTTGAATTCCTCTGCAAGCATCTACTGTGTTGTTGGCCCACAGATGTCAGAAGGATGAGACAGCAACCCTGGCCTCATCAGCTCAAATCCTAAAGTGAGAGAAATTTGAGGACTGTAATCAATCACTCTTCTCTGTGGCAAACAGACCGTCAGGTTAAGTTACACTCTCAGCCCCAGTCCTTCTATCCACATGCAGCAAGACAAGATGGCATCACGTGACCATCACCACAGCCTATAGTTTTGACCAAGAGCTGATTGGATTGTTCATCCCCAATTTTAGTCAAAAGATTGCCATCTACTGGCCAGATGGCAGCCAGGGCCCTCATTCCAGTTTCAGTTTGACAAAGCTATCAGTAAACCTTGCCAAATGGTCAATCAGTAGGTTTTAGATTCTCCACAGAGACTTGGGAAGAGCTTTAGCATCCCAGATAGGTGACTTAAACCTTCTGGTAACTGAGACATTTGTCCATGGGGTAATTGGTCCCGTCTTAAATGCACAATTTCATTGAATAATTAAGCTCTGTTAGTCCTGTTCCATTTCACTGGTGGAATTTGCATGTTTTCAAGCAAGAACTGGTAGCTCATGACATAGTGGCACATGTCAAAGTCTGGTTGTATGATGCCCGGTCTGAGAGCAGTGCCCACCAGCAAGCAAGGAACTGCTGATGCCAGCATCCCAGCAACTTGGAAAGCAAAGACAGATGATCAAGAGTTTGAGCCTAGCCTTCGTAACACAGTGGGACCCTGAAATGCAGGAAGGAAGGAGGATGAATGGGACAGGACTTGGGGGGTCAATGCACATGCCCCAAATCTACATATATTCTATATACCCCAAATTCTATACACCTGGTGGCAGTTGTGATCATACTCTCTGCTCAGCATACTGGGAGGTTCTGGACGTCTGTGACTTCATGATGCTGGCAGACTCTGAAGGTCCTGAGAGCTGAGGGTGTGAGGGTTGGACCATGACTTGCTGGATGGCTTGCAAGGCATCCTGTTGTACGAGGTGTTGTTCACCATCTTGAAGAAGAGGGCCAAAGTGACATGGAGGCTGTGTGCATGCTGTCTTGGAAGAAACGTACTTGTTACTGAACTCATTATTATCGGGTCAATGAGGCCAACCAACCACTTCTTTTTACAGGATATTCTTTTGGCTTTCAGCTTATATGTCCTAGCATTTGACATGCTATAAAAAGTCTGCTCTTTGTCTTCATGCTCAGGATAGCTTTCTGAACAGTCAACTTGGCTGTCCCATGGTAACAGGGTTGTTTGGAACATTTTTTTAAAATCTGTGCTAAGTCCTATATAAACAAGACCATGTCCTGTTCTCCACTCCTTATGCAGGACAGTGGTTGCTGAGCAAACTATAACTTAGATAGCAGGCACAAGTGGGCGTGTCTACTGTGTGGTTCACATCCTCAGCTGTGAGGAGGATACTCCTCAGCTAAGAGTGGTGCATATTCCTCTGTCTATAAAGTGCCCAATAACAAAAGGGTCTAACCCAGAAGCATATAAGCAGATGAGGACCAGAGCTCACGTAAGCAGATGAGGACCAGGGCTCACATAAGCAGATGAGGACCAGGGCTCACATAAGCGGATGAGGACCAGGGCTCACTTTTTGTTCTTTAACTACTTGAAGTCATCAGCTTTATTTTTCCTTCAGGAAACTAGGAAATATTGTGTTGTGGGCTCCACTATCCAAAATCACAACAAAGTCTGAGTTTTCTGATTTTTCCATGTGATGCTTACAACCTATAGCCATTCTCTGTCTTTCCCAGCTAACTCCCAACCTGGGTTTCATTTCCCATACTGGACTTTTTCAGTTGGTTCTCCCCCCATCCTTTTTTCATATTATTATTTAGTTTATCTGTCATTCTACACAGTAGTCTATGAGCAGAGAGGTAGACATTTAGAGGCAGCTTGATACTATGTTCACCTCACATAATTGTTCTTGGCCAGATTTGTGGCACAAAGCATGTGTTTTCCTCTGTGGTGGGGCACAAATCCAAACATAAAGTTGTTGGTTACCCCTACAGTATTCATGCCACTGTGGCCTCTATAAGCAGCTTACTGCACTGGCTCTGGGTTCACAGTTGGTAAGGTTGTTGACTGACTCTCCACCCTCACACAACAGTCTGTATAGCACCATCTAGAAAGCTGTCTAGCAGCTGTCACTACTGGCTTGATTTCCCCCATATCCTATGACTAACGCGTATTGTACCTTCAGTAATATGGTCTTACCAACTAAGGATGCTTCCAAACATACAGGTTACCTCTCCCCGACCCCTTCCTCAGCCATACCTCAGCATTCCTCCTCTTACTTAAACCTACCTCGGCATTGTTCCCCCTTTCTTTTTTCCTTTTATTTGTTTCAGGTCCTTTGCTGAGGACTGTTTTCCTTCTATGCATTTCAACTGTTTGGCTTTGGCTTGTGGACCTAATTCAAACTCTCACAGAGCTGTTCAATGATAACAGTTTTATCATATGGGCCATTTGGAGGCTGCCATTTGGTTTATTAATAGTCTTTTCCTTTGGCAATTGGTGACAGTCCTCTGGAATGTTTTGAAAATTGAATTGTTTGTGGTCCTTTTCTTGACATTGTTACTATTATTTTAGTTGGCCTTAGGTTGTATTATAATCTTTCTCTATAGGCTGCTTTCTTTAAGTTTTGACTCTTCTCCTGACTGATCACATTTAATTTTAAGAGTCTGTGTATAGTTACTTTTTGCATTCTATTTCCATGATTAACACAATTACTAATGATATAGAAGACAATTAGCGAATGAGAAAGATTGTGTACTTGACACAATACGCATTGCCAACAAACCCAGTGTTGTTTGCATTTTTTAAAAAACATAAAGCAAAAAGCACTGATGAACAAATTGCCTGTTTGCCGAACTCTGTCTTGGATCTGCTTGAGTTCTCCTTTTGTTTCTTTTTCTTTTGTTGACAGTTCATCCAAAGGCTCCTCATGATGTCACCCTTGAAATTATAAATGCTACAAAAGCCAACATGACCTGGAAGGTTCACTCCGGTCGGGACAGCTACACACTTTTGTGTCAGGTTGAACTCCTACATGAAGAAGAAGTGATACAAGTAAGAACATTTCTTTGTTTCCTATTTTAAAAACATCTTGATTTACCTAAAGAGAGATCGTAGAAGCAGCTTTGTTTCAGCTTGGGTGGCACACACCTATAATTCTCCATTCAGGAGGCTAACTTAGGAGATCACAGTTTAAAGCTAGCTTTAGCTACATAATAAGATTCCATCTGCAAAACCAACCAAAATACTAACAAAAAATGCCTTATTTCTGATCAAGCATAATGGTGCACACCTGTAATTTGAGAGGCAGAGGCAGGAGGATTACTACAATTTGGAGGCCAGACTTACGTCCACAGTAAGTTCCAAGCCAGGCAGGGCTGCATTGCAAGACCTTGCCCCCAAACAAAAAGGACAACCCAACAATAATAAAATCATTCAATCTGGCCTTTATTTCAACATTGGTGATCTGTTGAAGGGGCCACTGAAATTGAGCTAAACATGTAGCATGGAAAAAATAAGAAAAAAAGTTTCCCTTGAAGAAGACCTGGTCTCAGTCCAAATTAGAGATTGCAGAATTCTGATTTGGCTTTGCAACACAAATGCAGCTTTAGTTCTCTGTTTTTCCCTCACTTTCTTAACTCAGGAGCACAATGTTTCTGTCCATGTGACCTCAGCTTACCTCTTCAGTGATCTGGTGCCAGACACGGAGTACAAGGCTCGTGTACGCTGCGCAGGTGCCAACCACGTCTGGAAATGGAGTGACTGGACTCAAAAAGAGTTCAGCACACCCGAGGCTGGTATGTTTGGCTCGCTGGCAGTGACCTCACAGGTCTAAGCCTCAGGGTATGGGTTGACTTCCCTCGGAGCTTTCATTTGTGCCAAACACTGAGAAGAAAACTGTTAAAAACAAAGTGGGTGTCATCCTTTAAAGTTGGACTAAAATGCCTAATGAGGAAGGCATTTGATAACAGTGTTGCTTCTAATGTTCTCTCAAGTCGTTTCTTTGCTGTTCCTGGGTTGGATTTGGATTTGGATGTGGGTGTGGAGCTTTAACTCAGGATGGGGGATGTCAGGGCTGTGGAAGGCACTGGCCTCACTCTGCACAATGTGAGGCTGTCTTTGGTAATGTCATGGTCTTTGGGACAGTCTTTATTAGTAAGTGATCCTTCTCAGTGCTGGTACACTGGGGTCCTCTCTAATGGTCCTTGTTAGTTAAGGTTTCCTCAGTCCTGGGTGTGTATGGTTATTTCCCAGAGAACTATGTCCCGGGACTTAACGGGAGTCAGAAGATGAGACGGCCTGGCCCCGTGCTCAGACCTTTCCAGTACAAGATAATAAACCATGGCTGCTCTCCATTTTCTTGATGAAGCAGCTTGAACCCAAGGGCTGAAGGGACTTGCTGTGTTTGTCCTGTTAACGAACAACAGACACGTGATAAAGCAATAGCAGCTCCTCTCTGATTGTTGGCGATGCTTTGTGCTCCTTATTACGTATGCAGCCACGGTTCTTGTTGTCCTGTTATATAGGAGACCACTAAAGCACAGCAAGGGACTGCCCTGGCGCTCACTCCCAGCAGCCCGGCTCTGGAGCACCAGCACTGCAGGGAGGCCCTACACTCTCCCCTTCACTCTCTCTTGGTTGTTTCATTACAGCCTTGCTGTCTGCCTGACTGAAGCCATAGCTATGTTACTGTCAAAAGGAAAGTGTGTGTGTGTGTGTGTGTGTGTGTGTGTGTGTGTGTGTGTGTGTTGTCCCTTCTTGTTCCCTGTGTGTAGTCAGCAGGGCTTCTGAGGAATTCTAGTGCCATTTTAAAGGAGCGAAAAAAGGCCAGCGCTCAGCATCTGTACATGAGATGACCATGGTAGGGACCAGCCTTCCGCTTTCATCCTCTGCTTGCTTCCTACCTCATACCCACCAAGGATCTGATCATTTTGTGGGGGGTGTGTAGACTGCCCAAGAAAAGCTTTTGTGGTATTTACCTCAGATGTTGAATTATTAAATAACTTCAAGTTTAATGCTGTCATCTTGCTTTACATCTGTGCACATTTCCCCCCAGTGGTATAACTAAAGTGTTGTGAAAGGAGAACACAGCAAAGGGGAAGACAGACTTTGGCTTACAATACAGCAAATACAAAAACATGTCTGCTTTCTTTGCGTGGTAAAAACATGAGGTGAGGGTGTGAGAGGACGCCTTGGTGGGTAAACATGGCTGCCACCAAGCCTGACTTCCTTCCTCCTGTTTCATACCGGAGACATGTTCTCCTCTGTCCATATAAGCATCAAGACTCTAGCGCATGTGCGCACGCACACACACACACACACACAAACACACACAAGAAGCACATACAAATAAGTAACGAAATACAATTTTTTTTAAAGAAAATGAGATGACTCTACTACCAGCGAATCTATAGACTCACTGTCATCTGCCCTTTTTCTAAGTGCTAGAAACACCAGCATTTAAGCGGACTTTAATAATGTGAAATTGCATGCATGCAGTAAATACTAGCATAGTAGATACTATAGAAATGATTCTATTTAATATACAAGAGGACCAAGTGTATGAAGCACTTTTTTTTAAAGACTTGGGCTGGGGTCTGATACTGTGCCTATTTCTCAAGCTGTTTGTCCAGCAAGTTAAAACCTGCTCCAATTGTTTAAAGACATACAGTCACCTTGAACTTTTGTCTTAAGTGTCAGGAACTAAAAGAAACAATGAGCTGGTTATTGATGGCAGTCAGCCACGGATTTCTAACTCGGGGGTAGATTTTTGTGGGTTGTGCCCTGTCACGCCCTCTCGCAGGCCTGCTTTCATCCAGATGTTTCACATCACATCACCAAAAACCAAAAAAGACAGGAAGGTATAAAATAGTGAAGCAGCTTCACTTTGTTAAATTGTGTGAATGTATGACTGTTGATGTAACACGTCTGTGTTAGTTTTGAAGAAGTCTTTCCGTGAAAAAGTCGAAGTCCAACGAGAGTAGCTGTAGTCTGACTTCCTGACCCAGCTGAGATTGAATTTTAGCACACTCACAGGTCGACTGTAGAGACGTTTTGAGAATGTATTTGAGTGTGAGTTGAACCCTGAGGCCTCACTGTACAGTGAAGCCACCCCTGTGAGCCTCCATGAACAAGCAAAGAGGATACCGGCTGTGCTCTCAGCAGATGCGCCTCACCGCAAGCGCCTCACCGGAAGTGCCTCACCGGAAGCTGAGAGACCTGTGCTTTCTGTTTTGACAATTGTTCTGTTCTTCCACTCATGTCAAAATATGACTGTAGAAAAAGATGGAAATTTTGGTTCTATGTAGAATACATAGTATTATGAAAGGATCAAGCAAAACGAAAACTAAAATCTACATACCCATGTTAGTAGCACTTCCATCCATTTTAAAAAGTAAAAGGCAACAATGAAAAATACATTTTCAGAAGTCTAAAATAAGTCCCATTGGTGGTATTATTATTATTATTATTATTATTATTATTATTATTATTATTATTATTATCATTATCATTATTATTTTATCACAGAAGCATGCTTGTGAACATTTTGTTGAACTTAGGCCTGCAACACAAGCCTGAAAAGTGACCAACAATTTGACGGCTGAGAAGCTGTCAATCAGGAGTGTCAGCAACTTCATTCTCCGTTCCGCATGCTTTGAGCAATTAACTTAGTCTCTCTGAACTTCATTTCCATTTTTGAGAGTATGGAGTCCTTAAGGAGGACAGCACTGTAGGAGAGCAAGTGAGCAAATGCGTGTAAAATAGCTGGAATGGTTATGGCGCCTAATTACCCTCCTGTACATTTTACCTGCGGTTCTATATGCATCAGATTTGCCTCCAGATCATTTTAAAGGAAGGTACTCAGAGTGGTCTTGGGTTAACAGACTGCTTCAGCTGCCTGGGGATTCAATGACATGGGTTCAGTTCCTAGCACTGAAACAATACAGACAGGGGCTAGAGATACGGCTCAAAGGTTAAGAGCACTGCTCTTCCAAAGGCTCTGAGTGCAATTCCAAGCAAAGACATGGTGGTTCACAACCATCTATAATGAGATCTGGTGCCCTCTTCTGGTGTGCAGGTGTATATGTAGGCAGAACACTGTATATATAATAATAAATCTTTAAAAAAAAAAAGAAAGAAAGAAAAATACAGATAGATTGATAGATGATAGATTAAAGGTGGATATAGATGATAGATTGATAGATGAAAGGTAGATAAATACATAGATGACAGATTGATAGATAGGTAGATGATAGATTGAAGGTAGGTACATAGATGATAGATACATAGATGATAGATAGATGATAGATAGATAGATGGATAGATAGATAGATAGATAGATAGATAGATAGATGGTAGATAGACTTGGAAAGAGAGTGTTTTTTTTTCCTTCTAGTATGTCAATGGAGTGAGCACAGATGCAATGAAAATCAATACTCAGTTTAGATAAATTTCTGAACAAAGGTCAGAGAGGAAAGACTGGAATATTTAAGCAGGTTGCTTTCTAGGCTTTTATTTCACTTTTCCCTCTTCCTTCAGTGCTTCTCGAGCTTGCCCTACGACTCAGGCCCAAAGCCCAAAGCTAGTTTTCAAAGTCAGATGAGCCAAGGCCCAGCTGCTGTGACGCCATCTTCCACCATAAACTGGACTCTTGGAAGCAGTTCATGGTACCATGACTTGGGGAGCAGGCTGCAGGTCCACCATGTGCCCAGAGGAGACAGTTGACAGGATCAGGAAGCAGAGAGGACAAAGAACTATTTCCAGGTTGTGACTCCAGTGAGGCCTCAGCCAGAGGAAATCATAAAAATCAGGAAGGGCCCTGGGCTTGCTGCCCAAAGGTCTAGGTTAGAGTAGCTCCAGGCTAGCCTTGTTGCCCCAAAACTGACCTAACTCCTCTTAGAATTGTTCTGATGAATAAAAGTTCTTTAGTGGCGTCCAGAGGCTCCCAGGCTGACTAATAGGTTTTGAGTTTAATAGTGTGTTCAGGGGCATTTGATCCTCATTATTAAAGCCCCTACTATAAACTTATATAGGAATGTTCTTAATGTAATGTGTTATCATGTACACTGAATATAGACAGTGAAAATATTTCATGGGGCTAAAGAGATGGCTCAGAGGTTAAGGGTACCTACCACCTGTCCTTCCCAAGGTCCTGAGTTTAATTCCCAGCAACCACATGGTGACTCACAACCATCTATAATGAGATCTGGTGCCCTCTTCTGGCATGCAGGGGTACATGCAAGAAAAACAATGTATACATAATAAATATATAAAAAAAAAAAAGAAAGAAGAAAAGAAAATATTTCATGCCCGCACTATGAGTGTCTAGTGAGCCATGAACCCATGGATAGAAGTGGATAGAAAGTGAGAGGGTTGGCTAGCAGGCCCCAAGGAGCACAGGCAATCACCAGCAGTTCTCAACCTGGGGGTCATGACCCCATAGAAGTCACATATCAGATATCCTGCATATCAGATATTTATGATTCCTAACAGTAGCAAAGTTACAGCTTATGAAGTAGCAATGAAATAACTTTGTTGTTGGGGAGGTCACCACAATGTGAGGAGCTGTATTAAAGGGTCGCAGCGTTAGGAAGGTTGAGACCCACTGGCTTAGGAGAACATGGGGATTATGGCCTACTTCCCACACAAATATGACATGTGGACTTTTCTTTGGTTATTTTCAGCCCCCTCACAGGCTCCTGATGTGTGGAGACAAGTGTGGTCACAGAACGGAAGTCATTTTGTGACCTTCTTCTGGAAGGTAAGAGAAGTCGCTTCAGAAGGTGTCATTTGCTGCTTCTGAATAGCAGCGTACTCCTCAGTCAGGAGGAATGTTGATGTCAGTCTGAATAGCAGTGTGCTCCTCAGTCAGGAGGAATGGTGATGTCAGTCTGAATAGCAGTGTACTCCTCAGTCAGGAGGAATGGTGGTGTCAGTCTTACACGGCCAGTTACAGGTAGACGGAACCATTCCATACCCATGTCCTCATGGTTGGGCTACAACTTCCCTGAGCCCAGCTGATGGCTGATGGTTAATTCTGACGGCTAGAACCTTTTCTATATGTTCTACTGAGGCCCACCATGACTTTTGCAAGGCTGACTACAAGGAACTTCATCTAGAGTCATATACCCTACTTCTAAGTTATAAATATGTAAATACAAATGTTTTGAATCAAGCTATTAAATTATAATAGACGATCAGCATTATCCTCCCACCTGACCTGTTACCCTATGTGACAATCTGGAAGGCCAGCTTTGTACTCAGGGCTCTGAGACTTCTCAGTGTCTCTGACTAATCCATGGTCACAGGAGATGGTTGGCCCATGGTCACAGTCTCCCCTCTAGTTTGGCACAGTCTTCCAAGTTTCTGTATATATATGGCTCTGCTAAGCCTATGTCTGGGTTGTGTCCACACCCTTAAGGGGCAGCTGCTGCTTGATCTGAGATCTAGGGCTACACAGAGAAGGACACAGCCTGTCCCAGGGAAAGCAGACCTCAGGAAGCACAGATAGATGCCAATCTGGAACTGTGAAGGCAAGGACTTCTCTGTGACCCTGAGCATCTTCCAGAAGAGGGAGTGTGGGCTAGGTAGTAGAGGTCAGGGTGAGACAAGACTGGGTAGGAGGAGGCCAGGACCCAGGATCATCTAAAAAGGTCTTCTGGGTGCTGGTCTCACTCCTGGGCCTTCTCTCAGCTGCGTTCCAAATTTTATTTCCTCCAGAGCTGAGAGTCTATATTCCTCTTGACTTTTGACTTAGACTTTGCTCTCTAGATACACTTTAAATCTTTTTCTGTTGTTTTGTTTTGTTTTGTTTTAAGGCAGGGTTTCTCTGTGTAGCCTTGGCTGTCCTAGACTCACTTTTTTTGTTGTTTTTTTTTGTTGTTGTTGTTTTTTTTTTTTAAAGATTTATTTATTTACTACTGTGTATATAGTGCTCTGCCTGCATGTACACCTGCAAGCCGGAAGAGGGCATCAGATCACATTATAGATGGTTGTGAGCCACCATGTGGTTGCTGGGAATTGAACTCAGGACCTTTGGAAGAGCAGTCAGTGCCATCTTTCCAGCCCCCTAGACTCACTTTATAGAGCAAGCTAGCCTCAATGTCTGCTTTTTTTTTAGTTAGATTGAAATTCAGGATTCTAGCATATGTGCTTGCGTTTGTGAACATGCACATATATAGACATATGTGTCTTAATATGTTTATATGTGTGTATGTGTGAACGTGCTAGTATGTGTGTGTGCATGTGTATGCACATAGCTGTGTGTATGTACATTGAGTAGATATGTTCCTATGTATTTGTGGATTGGGCAACTAAGAGTATGGAAGAAATGAAAAAGTAATTTCACAGTAAAGCTCATTTTGAAAGGATTATCTTTTTTTTTCAGCCGCTATTAAAATCACAGGCCAATGGCAAAATCAAATTCTACAATATAGTTGTAGAAAATCAAGACAGACTAACTAAGTCAGAACACCACGCTGGCCAAGAACCATCCATGTGCATAAAACTGAACCGTGAACAGGGTCCTTACAAGATTCATATCACAGCCAACAACAGTGTGGGTACATCGCCCGAGTCCGTGATTGTCCTCACTAATGATTCTGGAACTGGTGAGTCCGCATTGATCAGTTTGCCTTCCATTCTTGAGAAAACCATTGATGATATTTCCAAGTAGTGACTGACAAATAAACCATAAATTGAGGCAGCCATGTGCTGTTAGGCACTCTTCCAGAGCTGGGGGTATCATCAGGTTGCAATGTGACAATGCAGTGGGACAGCACACTCTGTTCCTGGATGCTTCCGCACACTTAAAGGTTATCTAAAATTCATTTGAGTAAATACTATCCTAGCAAGGTGTGATGGTGAATCCCACAGCAATCATCCCTGGGGCCAAGTCTTTAGGCACAGAAGTAGCTGAGAGACATTTTAACCCAAAAGTATAGACAAACAGTGCAAGTGTTGGTTTATTTTCTTCTTTGGAAGTTGTGAAAGAAATACAATGAGCTGAATCAGAAATTTTATTCTATTTGTTTCTACACAGAAGAGGTCCATGAGAAAAGAATCAATGGTACAAAGGATGGATTCCATATTTCTTGGGAGCCCATATCTGGAGATGCTGTAGGCTATGTCGTGGACTGGTGTCCACAGTCTCAGCCCCAATACTGTCGTTTGCAGTGGAAGAAGCTGGGCCCCAATACCACAAGCACCATCATCACCTCAGGTGAGAACCTGCAGCACTCATCCATGCATATCCCCCTTTGCAGCGACGTCAACTTAGACTTCAGTTCTGAGCTACAGATCCTTTGTGAGAGGCTAACAATTTTGAAATGACAAATGCAACTTGGTTGCTTGGAAATCCGATTCCATGAGTGTGGATTCTGACTTTAGAGCTTAAAATCTACTACAGCAGAATATGTAAATATAGGCCCATAGTGCAGATTTTAATACGTTTTCCCCCTGTGGGAAGGATTGTAAGCTTTGTCACAGGTGAAAGCAATCTTGGTGGGCTTTGACCTTGGACATACCATGGATACTCCCTGAGATTAACCTTGAGATAGACTGGGTGGAGCCATCCTGGGCCTGGAATTCAGGAGGCAGACTGGGGGACTCTACCTAGACTATTGCGTTTTTAATCGACCCTCAACGGGAGGAGGAGATCGGCAGGAGGGGAGGATGAGAGGGGCAGCAGGTTCAGACTGGGCTTGAGCACACATGGATCGGGAAGAGGATCAGCAAACAGGCCGGACCAGCACACAGGCCAGAGACACCTAGGGACCCATCCCATGGAGCGGATACCGGAAGGTTCACTCCTTTTTCCCTTTAACCTTTTTTCCCACTTGTGTAAGCTAGTTGGGTTGTATAATAAAGTTTAATTGTTAAGAAACAGAGCCAACATCCCCCCCTCTAAATTAGAGGGACATTGGAACTGCTTTGCAGAAAGCCTTTATAGATGCAGAGAACAGTGCACACTTGGGACATTTAGGGCAGTGACTTGATGGAAACAAGAGAATCAGCTTTCAGTTCCAATAATCTTGTAGGCATGAACATTCCCCTCCCCCACTGAATCTACAACTTGAAGATGTCCGGGGTTTTAGGGAAGTCAAAGGAGCTCACGTCAGTGGCTGAAGGAGGTACAGTCACCATCTACTAGGCTGAAGGACTCTTGTGGGTAATCCTCTAAATCCAGAAAGTGATGGAAGCCCCTGAAGGACTCAGTGCCTGAAGGCTTTGCAGGTTGCAGGGCTGCAGGTGGAAGAGGAAGAAAGGAAGGGGAAACCGACATTCAAGACCCCGAGTTTTAATGGACACGCGAAGGGCAAATGCTGTAAGCACGATCCATGTTAAAAGCAGTGTTGGAGTGGCACGGGAGTCTGGCTTGATTCGGTGCCTTGTTATATGTATGCAGAAGACAGCAGGCAGAGGATCCTGGCTCCAGAGCACATGGCAGTCTCTGTAGACTTAGGAGACAGCACTATGTTCACAACATGGAAGGTTCTGAGCCCTCGTGGAAGGAGGGAGGTAGGAGAGGGGGAAAAATGGAAAGATCTTGAGAAAGAAACTAGTAGGAGAGTATTTACTCAATATCCATCCTTTTCAACTCATATGATGTCATTCTGTCTCTTCTCTAGAGGATTTTAAAGCGGGAGTCCGCTACAACTTTAAGATTTTTGAAATGTCTATGCAGCAGACTGCTCAGTTGCTAGGGAAACAAACAGGATACATCCAGGAACTGGGTAAGTGGAGGGTCTTTGGCGTGCCTCATGAAGACTTGTGCTGGGCTGGCCATCGTATACTCATTGCTCCGTGTTTAGTAAGAGTTCATTGTCGTACTTATTTTTCCGGTCCCATTTATTTTAGAAACTGCATGAAGTTTTAAAATCATATAAATGAAACATCTTCATTAAAAGAGATGACTCCACACACACACACACACAAAAGAATGAAATCATTTAATATCCCAAAGGGCAATATCTGGTTAGTTTTTATTGTACACTGATACCTATGTCTCTGTACTGATACACACTTTTAAATAAAAAGGGGATCTTACTCCACAAAGTTTGTTAGCCTCTCTCTTGATTAATGCCACTAAATATTATTTGACCACAGTGCTAATTCCATAATTGCCAAACCACCCAATGTTGGACAATTGAAATGACTGCAATGACTTAGAAGCTAAAATCTCTCTTCAAGTACCGTGTAGCTCCAACTTCTCCTTTGCTTTCCACTATCTTGTGCCCAGTCTGAATTACTTTCAGTTCGGATGTCTTTTTTTTTTTTAATCTATAGCCATAATCATGTGTGCATAAGTGAAGGTGCATGTGGAGGACAGAGATTGTTCTTCGGGTGTCATAGACCATGATTATTTCAGTCTGTCTTTCAGACTATGCTTTGAAGCAAACACCACTGATGACTCTCAGCTTATTGCCTATGTTCTGAAGATCAAACTCAGGCTCTCGTGCTTAAAAGGCAAACACTTTACCAAGCTCATGCCTACAGTGTAGGCTCATGCCTACAGCTCATGCCTACAATGATTTTTTTCTTTTTCTTTTTTTAAATTTATTTATTTTATTTATTGCATTTGAGTGCTTTATCTGCAGAAGAGGGTATCAGATTACATTATAGATGGTTGTGAACCACCATGTGGTTGCTGGGAATTGAACTCAGGACCTCTGGAAGAGCAGGTGGTGCTTTTAACCACTGAGCCATCTCTCCAGCCCGGTTTTTTTTTTTTTTCTTCTTCTTCTTAATTGAATCCTAGAAGTAGAATTCTTGGGTCAAAGGGCATCAGCTTCTGAAATACGCTTATCATTTGTTTTTAGAATTGTTGGGAAATCGCCTCCTGCAAGCATTTACCCCTATCCTACCACCAGAATGGAATGTCTGCTCTTCCCACTGCAGTGCTTGGCGTCCCGGTCTCTGAAAGGGGGTGGGCTCCTGGCTGTCTTCCCAGTCCGACTCTTACTTCTTCCTTTGGGGAAGCTGATCCAGTATTTCATGAAGGAACGTGTCTCTGTGTGCAGACACTGTGTATAAGTGTGTGTGTGTGTGTGTGTGTGTGTGTGTGTGTGTGTGTGTGTGTGTGTGTGTGTGTGTGTGTGTGTGTCAGTCACAGGAGGGGACCGACTGGGGGCATTCCCAGAGTGTCTGATAACATGCCTGGAACTGGGAAATGGAGTCTTCAAATCCCCTCTCACGTCCCTTCATCTTCACGTCTGTAGATTCTCTGGTTCTGAAAATATTATTGAGACTCCAAGGGCAGAATCAAGTCTAAGATAGGCCTTTTATTTTTAACTTCTCTCCCTACGACTTTTCTGCAAATTATTTAATCTCTATAGGGATTTACGGTTTCATGTATGAAAAGTTTGGATGAGATAATTGCTCAGCTCCTTCCCAGCACTCATAACTGTGTTTTGGTACCCATTATGCAAGCAAAGAGAGAAGGTTCTTGACACAAGCTCTTGGTGTGCAGAGCTGCCTGTGGTCTGTGTTTAGTTTGCGTAATGTTCTGAGACCGTTCCCAGATCGTGCCTTGTTCTCATCACATCTTCCTCTCTTAGCTGATGTGAAGAATCCAGAAGTGGACATTATAAACTTGACCTCCAACTCCTTCTTCTTGAGCTGGCAGAATTACGACAGTGACTCCCAGTCTGCTTTCATAGAAGGGTACTATGTGTATTTGAAATCCAAGGAGATGCAGTGCCACCAGAAAGCAGAAAGGACCCTTCTTTCAGGTGATGCTTACTCATCCACTTGTCCGCTTTGACCGTTTGGAAAGTGATAAAAGCCATGCTGAGCCCAGCCCATCCCCAGAGTTAGGAGAAAGCACAGAAAAGGCTGTTTGTGTGACAGGGACAGGCTGGGGACCAGGCTGATGCTCTTCCCACATCATTTTAGAATCAATAGGCAAAACCAGAAGGGGTATGAATGGAGGGAGAGGTATTTTAATTCACTTCAAAAATAATGCAGGCCCGACCATCAGCCCCTAAAGAAATCTTTCCACTTAGAAAACCTGCTTGCTGCTTTTCCAGACCCTCAATTAAGACAAACACACACACACACACCACCACCACCACCACCACCCCCACCACCACCACCACTACCAACAACAACAACGTTTCCAAACATTATTATGTTTTAAATTTTGACTTACTTATATGTTTGTGGTGCTCAGGACCAACCCCACGGCCTTGCACGTACTATGAGTAAGAAGTCTGTCTGCAAGCTGCATCTCTGGCACCAGTGTATTTGACTTGCCCTGTGCGCACTTACTACAGCTGGCAGAGCTGTACCTGTATTATTGCCATTCCCTGCTTAGTGCATATTTTCTTTATTGTGGCACACCTTGAAAATTAGCAAAAGTACAATTTGATTTGTTGTTGGCTCAAGAAGGCAGATGGTAGCAAGACAGCCGGGCTATCCATGCCTAGCTCTCCTACAAGGTCTCTGCCACGCTCTTCTCTTTCTCTCTTTTTCCTTTCTTTCTTTCTTGAATTTTTTAACATGACATCCCAATTGTTATCCCCTCCCTCTTATCTTCCCATCCCCACCCTCCCTCCCTCTTCTGCCCTCTTCCCTTCCCCTAGACATCTGACGGGGGAGCCATCCTCCCCCACAGTCTGAGCACAGTCCATCAGGTCTCATGAGGAGATCTTCCTCTGTGTGCCCAGAGGCTACCCTGCCAATGGGTAGTGATCAAATCGCAGGCACCAGAGCTCACATCAGAGGCGGTCCCCTCTTCCCTCTCCCCACACACATGGAGAATGAGCAGTCCATCAGCTGCATCTGAACAGGGGTCTAGGTTCACTGCATGCATTGTCCTTGGTTGGTGCATCAGTTTGTGCAGGCCCCCTGGGTCCAGATCTTCTGGTCTTGATGGTCTCCTCGTGGGGCTCCTGACCCCTCTGGGTCCTTCCATATTCCACCACTCATCCCTACAACTCCCAGCAATCCACCTACTTTCTTTTTCTTAACAAGTCAGGGTTCCATGCACCCCAGGCTGGCTTGCACTCACCACATAGCTGAAGATGACCTTGAACTTTTGTTCTTCCCCCTGGGATTACAGGCATCAGCCGCTATGTCCAGTGTGTGTTGCATTGGGAGTTAAAACCATGGCCTGCCTGTGCACATTAGGCAAAACCCTCTACTAACTGGCCACACACAGGCCCTCTGCCACACTCTGAATATGATTTTCTTGATGACAATATTCCTTTTCAATTACAGATAAATCAGTGCTCTGCAAATATGACATCAACAACCCAAAGAAAAAGACATTCGCTGTGAAAAACCTTCGGCCAGAAACCCTCTATGAGTTTTTAGTCACTCCATACACCAGGGTCGGCCAAGGACCCAATGAAACATTCACAAAGGTCACGACTTCAGATGAACGCTGTGAGTGTCTCCAAATCAAATGGTTTCCGCAAGGTTAACTTCTTGAGCTTTGTCTGAATCAGGGCGTTTCTATAACTTCGACTCCCCAAGCCCGTTTTCTCTCCATCACACATATATGTTATTCAGAACCCTGTTCTAGACGCCAGGTGTGAGCAGCAGTAGCCTGACCCACCGATCTAGAACCTTCTTCTCGTATTTCTCCCTGACCCTGGAGGCCTGTCTGTGGGAGTCAGTCTCGGGGTGACCTGAAAATCATAGCATGTTGTAGAGCTGACATGAGAAGTGCTACCGGCTTCTCGCTCCAGCCTGCTCTGGATGGTGGTAGGTAGCCTTCTGCCTCAGTTTCCTGGGCTGACAGGAGGCTTTCTGCTCCACTAGGACCTCTGAGGATAGTGAGGGCCTGGCAACGTGCAGTTATAGTCCCAGCTCTGTGATTGTGGTGTCTACTGGGGAAAGGGTCAGGTGAAGAGATGTCTTTTTACAGTGCACTTGGCTTGAGAGAGAGAGACAGGGAAAAGAGGAAGGAACTGTATTTCCACCACAAATTCCCGCAGCCCTTGGGAGGAAGCCATGTATGTTCTGCGGGGAGAGTGTAATCTGGATAGAGGATACAGGGGAGAATGCCTTGGCATGCTTCTCCTTAGAAACACCCACACCCACGTTCTTGAGTGCCTCTTACTTTCTTTCTTTTAATTCTAAGTCTTAAAACCTATAATAAACCCTCTGTCCTCCAACACCGCCCCCCCCTACTCTCCCCAGGTCTGATCTCCACCTTCATTTCTCTCCTTCTCCCACACTGTTCTCGAGTGGGTTGTTGTTGTTGTTGGGGCTCCCCTTTTTTGAGGAGTAGGGGAGGGGGAAGGGGGGAAGAAGAAGGGAGGGTGGGACCAGGAGCAGAGGAGGGAGGGGATTACAACTGGGATCTAAACAAACAAACAAACAAACAAATCGATAAGCTTCAATTCTGCTTCAGCTGGCTCATCCTGAAATTCTCTTTTGCTGTGGTATCAAGGTTCAGCTTTGAACGGTCCCTAAAAGACTAAGGGGAGTCTTGCTGGAGGCACTTCTAAGCCCTCTTTTGCTGCACCAGAATCTACACTAGGATTTACAGCATTTTACAAGTGTGTGTATTGTGTGTGTGTGTGTGTGTGTGTGTGTGTGGAGCGGGGGGGGGTGGGGGGGGGAGTTGATTTACATTAAAGAATTTGCCAAAGGGCCAGGCTGAAGAGACCTTGAAGACCTCTGTCTTTGAAAAAGAATTAGGCCTAAGATGGAAGATCTCAGTTTCCTCAACATGGCATCTAGTCACAGAAATCTGAGATGGTAGGATGTGACAGTCACTCTGGTTAGGACAGTGGTCCTGGATTACCCTAACTGGTGTCACAGACACATAGAGCTGCGGCTGCAGGTAGTAGTGACTGCCTGAGAGACTGATGTTTGCAAGCCTATGTCCAGAATTCAAATCAGATTAAGATATGAGCCAATGGTTTACATTATTTGAGTACTCTTCTCACTTTGAAGTAATTTCATTGGATGGGAAAGTGATTTTTTTTGGGGGGGGATGAGGTGCCATGCAGCCTGGCTACATGGCTCAGGGTAAATTTGCACTCATGATTCCCTTACCTCTACCTCTCCAGTGCTGGATTCGCAGGCATGCCTTACAATGACTAAGTCTAGAATAAGTTTTAAATTTATTTCTATATTATTTTTCTTCCACCTTTTGAACTTATTTGTTTTGTGTGAGCACATGTCCATACACATCAAACAAAAGGGTAACTTTATATTTTCAAGATTTCATTTAATCTTTGTGGTAAACCTTATGACCTTATCTTTATTAATTATATTGGTATTAATAAGACAATGCTTCAATTATTTACAGCTTCCCTGATAGACACTGTGTCCATTTTTAAATGGAATGTTATAGGACTCTGTTAGCAGCACCTCAGCCCTTGTTAGGTGGGAATGAGAAATGCTTGCATTTGCTAGAAGCAGACTGGTATGATAAAACAATAAAAAAATGAACAAAAATACCAAAAATCCCAATGCTGAAATCACAGATTGTTTTGAATTTTGCTCACTATGGTCCCTTTTTCTCTGAACAACGACTAGCTTGGTAAGTAAAGATCATGAGGCAGAAAGGTCAGGAAGCCTGGTAAGCGGCCAGGAGCTCCCTACACCGGCTGGTGTTTCACATGGCCTTGAATTCCCTACGTGGTAGCAGATGGCATTGAGCTCCTGTCGACTCTGCTCTCCCTGCTGTGTTAGGAGTGCTACAGGTGTGCACCATCACACCTGGCTTGGTTGGTCTTTCCTCTGTCTAGTCAGGCAGAACTCAGATTGAAGTTTCCCCACAAGTTCCACCCAGTCCAATTCAATTTTTACACATCTAATAATAAGACCTATTTTTGTAAGAGGTGAGTTTTAAACTTATTAAAAACTCATATTGAGTCTTGGATATATATGGGGAGCAATAAAGAGGGGAAAATTCTTCACCCTCATAAACTTTCATTCCTTTAAGGAGGCCAATCCGTATGTGAAAAAGATTACTTTCTTTTATTTTTTCCTCCTTTAGCCAACATGCTGCTGCAGATCATATTACCCATGACTTTCTGCGTCTCTCTCCTCATCATTGTGTGCTATTGGAAAAGCCAGTGGTAAGTGGAGAGGAAGCCTTTTTTTTTTCAAGTTAGAAACAAACTCCATGGCAGAAATGCTATGGAATACTATGGGGAATGAATGATGGAAAGGAAAAGAAATGTAGGTGAGCAAATGTAATTTAGCTCGTTTTGCCTTGTGGCTCAGTAAATGGGGAAAGGAAGATCCATCTCAAAAGTTGCTCCATAGCCATAGCTAGTATTTATGCCACCGTGTGCTTGGCAGCATTCTACATGCCTCCCTCATGCGGAATGAGCCAGGGGGTGCCTGCAATAGTACGGTAAGTGCTATAATTATCTTCCTGCATTCTGTGAGCTAATTAAAGCAAGGAAGAGTTGAGCTTGCTTCACAGAGGATACTTCAGAGCTCTCCCTCCTAACTGTTCTACTGAGTTGTGCATTCAGTCTTAACTGTCACCACTCTTCTAGGGTGAAGGAGACGTGCTACCCTGACATTCCAAATCCATACCAGAGCAGCATCCTGTCATTGATAAAATCCAAGGTAAATGTGAGGATGTTGTATGTGTAACACACCTGTAAAGGACTAAGCCTGGCATGGTGGCACGTGCCTGGGATGAAAAGGGCAAGCGGCTCTCTGTGAGTCTGGGGCCAGTCTGGTCTATATTGTTAGCTGTAAGCCTTCCAGGCTACATAGTGGGACTCTCAAAAAACCCAAAATGTGTGTGTGTGTGTGGGGGGGGGGATGACTAATCTTGATTTGGGGCTCTATTAATCAAGCTTTCTTATACCTCTTCAGGAAAAGATAATAAATTAGAAGCAGAAACACAGTCATGCAGCAGGTGATTGGATAGATTAGGGTACAGCTCAGTGGCAGAACGCTTGCCTAGCCTGAGTGAGGCTGTGGTTTTGATGTCACAGACCAAACAAACATGTGGGCTTACTCATGCACCTTACTCATCAAGGGCTACCAGAAAAGTCAATGGTAAGAGAGGAAGGCTTAATCCGATTGAGAGTCAGACACAAACTCCTAAGATGGAAACATCCATTGTGTCCTGGTGAACCATCTGGCTTTTGTCACAACTTTCAAGTTCACATGTGGCCAGGAAGGAATGGGAAGCTCTGGGAGTCCATGATACACGATACACCTGGATACGCCCACATAAGCCTCCATATGTTTGATTTCTTTGCAGAAGAGCCCTCACTTAATAATGAGCATCAAAGACTGCATTCCAGATGTCCTTGAAGTTATAAACAAGGTGGAAGGCAGCAAGACACAGTGTGTAGGCTCTGGGAAACCACACACTGAAGATGCACCCACTACGCCAACAGAGAAAGGCTCCTCTGGCCCCGTTTCCTTCTTTTTTGAGAATCTTACGTATGATCAGTCGGCTTTTGATTCTGGTTCTCATGGCTTTGTTCGAGGACCCCTAAAAGACACACCACATCAACTTGGACTACTGGCCCCACCTGACAAGTTACTACCCGTATTAGACAAAGACTACATGAAGTCCCTGGTTGAAAGCCCAACTGAAGAAACTAGCTTGATTTACGTGTCCCAGCTGGCTTCACCCATGTGTGGAGACAAGGACAGGCTTGCCACACATGCAGCCATGCCAGCGCACTGTTCAGAGTACAAAAGGCAAATGGCAGTTCCAGGGAGCCTCGTATTACCTCCCCTGAGGGAGAACAACAGCCTGACCTCAATGATCCTTTTAGGCCAAGGTGAGCAGTAAACACTAACTAGCATCAACCCACTTCATACACTACAGGCACCTTTGAGGATGTAGCTGGTACCATGCCCAAACTGCATGCTCTGGCCCTTGATTCCAGGAGTGTTTATTACCTATGGTGCTGACTTATGAACGTCACTACAGGCTGACAGACTAAAGACCAGAACTATGCAATTTGCCATTTGCCCTGCACGTTTCCTTAGAAACAGTAGGATCATGGAGCATGCTGACCTTCTTATTTGTTGCAGGCTCACACTTAACACAGTACCCTTGGCCTTGACGTAGTGTATGCCTTAGCCATTTCACAGACCCTACCAGTATGGTGCCAGGACTATTCAAAGTGGCTGTGGTCCTAGGATTTTGGCTTGCAGTGAGAAAATATCTTCACGTAAACTTAACCTCATGCGTTAAGGGTAAAGCGACTGGATCAGATGCTTTGGTTAGTGCCACAAGAGATTTATTACTTTTACTGTATAGACTTGTCACATTTGGTGGAAAGGTTACAAACTACATTTTGGCCTTACTTTGAATGAGAATTTGTAGTTATTGATAAAGTAAAAACAACTATCTTGGTGTTTACACTGAACCTAACAGGTAAGATGTACAAATGGGACAGGAGAGTCTTGACAGGTCTCCTGCTCTCCAGCTTACTGAAGTAAAACAGGATTGCAAAAAGCTCTAGACTTGGTGTTCAGGTGACAGGACCCTGTTCAGTAGATTCCTGTCTTCTTCCTTAGTACATGACTACCTCAGAATAGAAAAAAAGTACATTTAATACAGTGCTTTCTTTCACATATAATGCCCCCACTCAACAAGCTGTATCTAAACAACTTATTTCCACACACTAACCTTTGAACTCTTGATTGTCTGGCTCAAGAGAACTGTCTCACATTCCTGTCATGCTAAAGTAATAAAGCCTCGGTATTGGGTATAATTTAGCTATAATCTTAAAATGTTCCAGGAGTAAAAACTTGGTTCTGTGTTGGCCTCAAAGCATGTCTATAGGTTCCACATTAAGATTCAACCAACTTCAGAAAAATGATATGCAGAAAAAAAAAGTCTGTACCAAACTTATAGATTTATCTTGTTATTCTTTAAAGTATTAACAGGGCAAGACATGCAAAAATATCCACTGCACACAATACTATTTTTAGGTGAGGCCTGAACTCCCATGGTAGCAGCATAGCTCCTGTAACCATTTCCTGGAAGGTGCCATGGAGAAATGACTGTTGTCAACAGCCACACAAATACAGGCTCAACACATCAGTTTCTTCCTCTTATTAGTGCTTGTCACTGTTGCAAAATAAGGTAAAGAGGCATTTCTTTTGTCTTGCTGTCTGCTGTGTGGTGGGATGACTGTGCACATGAATGGCTGTTACCAACACTAGAGCAATATCCATATGGCATGTGATCCCAGAACCTAGTATCCGGTCAGGCATGTTTGGCTCAAGCTGTCCAGTCTTTGCTTTACATACAACTGAGCCTTTGCTAGCAAACACAGCTCTGACCCAACCTAGGGCCAGGCAGTACCTTCAACAGTCCAGCTGTGAGAAGACATTGGTCAGTATTGCAAATAACTCGTTTATGTTGTTCCGTCTATGTATTTCTCACTGGAAGCTTGCACACAGAAATGTAAATGACATTGATTTGTAAATACTTTTTTATTTCAATTTTGTTTAAAAAATCTACAAAACATTAATGTTATTTTTGCTGTTTCAATAAAGTCCATTATTAAAACATTCTATGATCACATTGTTTTAATTCCTTTAATAGAATGAAAACTTTATAGTTACTGAGTATAGCCAATAAATCACCTCATGAACCTAACAAAAATGTAGACTGCCCCCCCCCCCCAACCTGAGGGTCTCTTCAGCACTGTGCAATCTACATACTTCATCAGTTCCTGGATGCTCACATACACACCACACTCTACGGCATCTTCCTTCCCTCTCATGGTCCCCTTCCTGTTTGTGTAAAACAGTCATCACCCCAATAATAACAGAATAAAAACTAGGCTTTAGTATGAAGGGTGAAATTTCATTGAGTCTGGCTTATTTCGTGTAACCCAATAATCTCCAGTTCCATCCATTTTTCTGCAAACGTCTTATACGTTTAGAGCTGAGCAAATTGCAATGTGAACATGTTCCATTTCCTTTGTCCATCTGTTGATGGCTCTTTAGGCTAGTCTCTTATCTTAGCCAATGTGAACAGAGCATCGGTGAATGTGGGTATGCAAATCCGAGTTCTTTGGATAGGTGTACAGGCAGCTATACTGGCACAGCTGGGTCACATAGGCAGGACTATTTTCAGTTTTAAGGAACCATCACATTGGCATCTGTAGCTGTTCACCAATGCAAAAGGGTCTCTCTTTCTCCACATCCCGACCAACACGTTTTCTTTCTTGCCTAGTTGAACCTCAAAGTATTTCATTTGCCTTGCACTGATGGTTAAGGTTGTTGTACACATTTTCAGAATTTTTTCCTTTAAAAGTTTCTACTCAGCCCATTTACTGACAAGATTTTATTTCTTGAATTCTAGGTATCATTCCTGAAGACTCCATAAAAAAGTTAAATCTGATAAACACATTCGGCAAGTTGCAGGATACAAAATCAACATCTAAAACCCAGCAGCTTTTCCATATTCTAATAATAAACTTGTAGACAAATAAATCAGAAAAAACCCCTCATTTTTAGCTTTTAAAAATTCTTAAAGTAGACACAACCAAGGAAATGAAAGATCTTAACTTCCAAATACATAAGAAGTTGAAGACAATAGAAAAAAAAAAGAAAGGCCTGCCATACTCCTGGATTAGGAGCTATGTAAAATGGCTGTGTAAGTAAATGTGATTACACATTCAATGGAATTTCCATAAAAATTCAAATTGCATTCTTCATAGAACCAAATAAAGTAGTCCTAAAATTCATATAGAAGTAAAACAGACCCTAAATATCCAAAGCAATTCCTAGCACAAAGAACAAATGCTGGAGGCATCACAATACCTGAGCATAAACTATTATATAGTCCAGGCCATAAAAACAAAACCTTATCATACGGTCACAAAATGACATATAGATCAGTGACGTACAGCAGAAGACTTGGAAACAAACACACACAACCACAGCCACCTAATATTTGACAAAGGTACAAAACTACACATGAAAAGACAGGCAGGCCCTTCAGTAAATGGTGCTGGGAAAACTACAGCTGCTCATTCTTATGACTGAAATTAGATCCCATCTCTTTCACTTTGTATAAAAATCAAACACATGAAAGGCCCCAGTGTAAGACCCGAAACTTTTTAACAGCACAGGAGATAACCCCAAGAACTGATGGCGCTGCATGAATTAAATGCTCCTGCACAGCAAACAACCAGCAAAGACAGCCTACAGAATGGGAGACAGGATTCCATCAAAAGACACAGTATAAAAAAAAAAAAAAAAAAAAAAAAAAGAAGAAAGAAAGAAAGAAAAAAAAGAAAAAAAAAGATGAAGTAACTTAGATACTTGACTTTGGCCTCCACGTGTGTGCACTGATGTCCCTGTACGGTCAGTGTGTCATTTTCATGGCTACTCTCATTTATAAAGTATGTATTTACAAAACAAAACCAACCAACCAAACCCAAGTTGAATTAGACTTAAGGTAGCATCTACGAGCTCTGTTGATTAAGCCTGCCTTGTCTTAAATGGTGTAGAAGATCCTGAAGTGCTTCTAAAAACCCCAAAAGATAAAATGGAGATGAAAAACTTCAGATTTAGCAGCCAAACAAGATCATGAGTTATCTCCAATTCTAAGGACGAAGTGTATGAAGTTGGCCTAGTGCTCCAAATAAGCACCAAAGAACCACAAATCTTTGAAATACTTTGATTCGTTTAAAAAAAAATTATTGCAGTGGTTTGAATATTTTTTAACGTTTCATGTGTATTCTTTGCCTCCATCCATTCTGTGTTCCTGTGACACACCTGATGCTCAGAGGCCAGAAGAGGGAGCTAGCGTTACAGGTAGTTATAAACCACCAGGTGGATGCTGAGAATTGAACCCAGGTCCTCTGAAACAAGAGCTAGTGCTCTTAACCACTGAGGTATCTCTTTAGTTATTTGAATACTTTGATATGGCAAAGTTCTTAAAATGAAGAGAATCATTTTCCTACTGTGACATTAGGCAAAGACTAGTGGCAACACACAGCATAAGGTGAGAACGATGATAACATCACACACAAATGTCCGCAGGCCAAACACCTGCAAGTAGTTGTTTCAGGTGGGGAGGAGACTTTGCCTACTGCTAAGAGACCTTGGCTTTCACACTCAGTTTCTCAGCTGGCTCTTTTCCTGTGGTGGGTGATTCTACCACGAGGTGGCAAGAGGCTGGCCTCTCTGCTCAGGCCAGTGTGAGCTCACCACTTACATGCCACTGTTTTACTAACTCATATGTTCTAGCTAAAAACATTGCCATTTCCAAAGCCTTCACAATAATGACGTGAGGTAAATTCACATTAAATTATCAAGAATGTCAAGGAGGAACCATTATTTTAAAATTGGGACCATCCCCATCTGTAGAATCAAAAAGCCACATTTACTGGAAAATGCAAGGTCCAGTGACACACTAAATGTTCAAATAAAGCCAACATTCCACAAATTTAAGAATTTTAAGTACATTTTATTAACAATGAATCCCTTTGATAAGATTATGCTTCAGGAGGCTGTAATGCCCTTAACATAAACTGTACACATTATACAAAAAGAATACAACCACAACAACAAAAAAAATCAAGGTGAGCAAAACCATTTGGGGGCAAATCTTAAATTATACACAACTCAATGAAATATTCTTAAGGAAAATATATAAATACTTTTTCTTTCTATGTTACAGTTATACAATATAAATCAGATTTCAATGTCTGTTCAGTGACCTACAAACACCAGAACCTCCAAAAATGTAGCAGCGTATTTCTAAATTAAAAAAAAGGTCATGTGGTCAGAGAACGCTAAGTCTGAGATTCTCTTTAAGATCCCTTACCACTTTTCAAAGCTAATTTAATTTACATCATTTGTTCCACAATGCATCTTTAGCGTTTCTGACAGGCCAGTAATGGAACATTTTCCAACAATCGTACATCAAAATTTTTCACCACTCCCGCTCTGCCCCAAGACTTTGCATTTTGTGCTAGACCAACCTAGTTAAGTGGGAAAATTGTAAGATATGTTTCCTTTTTGGCATAAATTAATTTTTTTATACTAAGTATCTTATAGAGTCAAATGTGCAATCCATGCATCTGTGGCAGAGTTATCCACCTAACTATAAAAATACTCTAAAGGGGAGAAATCCCACATTCTGTGAGCCATATAAATGGACTAGAAATGAGCCCCTCTGGGGACCTAGAAATACAAGAAAAGGGCTCCTGGAAAGACTTGCACAGATTTCTGTGTCCTCCATAAGCACTGCCCTCAAGGTCACTGGCACCCCTGGAAGTGAGACTCAGTGTAGTGACACTCTCGAGGTTAAATGGGAACAACAACTTTGTTAGTCAGGAGGAAATAGGGACCTTTCCTGACACACACTTAGGAAAATCTCAAGTGTTCACTGCAAGCAGCTCTTCTGGGAAGTCTCTCAAATGATTCTACTTTTCTTTCATGGATTGTGAGGACTTTGAGACAAAATGGAAGAAGTAGGGGAGAGGGCAGGGAGAACCCTTCCTTCCAAAATACATTTCCAAAGTGGTCACAAGCTCTTCTCACAAAAATTTAGCACCCTACTCTCACCACGTAAGAACTGCAATTGTAATTTGAATGACAGACAATTTGTTTCTTATTGCTTAATGATCTGTGCTTTGATATGGGGGATAAAAGGCATCCTCTGAAAGGAATGAAATAAAAATGAATATATATATCAGTAGACAGATCTAAATAAACACTGATATCCCATTTGAACACTTGGCCACGGTCACATGGAACTCAGCTTTAACCATGGCTCTCTGTGACTTGGATACATCATCGTTGGAACAGTGCACACACTTCCCAGCAGCCTTGTAATATCACTGTCTTATGGGATGTCTCTATCCTTACTCTTTATTAGAAACACTTAAGTCAGGAAGAACATTTTCCTCCTCCAATATACCCTAAGCACAAACAAAAAATAAAAGTGTAAGAAATTTTGAGCCTATTTTCTTATAAATACTAAAATTTTTATTTTCTTATTTGTCAATATTTACTTAGTATGTGAAGCGGAAATCTGTTCTTAAAAAAACTCAATTAGAAATGACAATTTACAATTAGAAATTCACAGTTTACAACCAGCTTAACTGTTTAAACTCCTCCAAATTATTAAATAATTACCAATAGTACAAATTTATGACTAAGATTAATTCTAAACTCTTGAAAAACTACAGGATTGACATTATTTTGGTAACATCTATTACTTACAGACAATTTTCTCAATGATTTCTCTTACCGTTGACATCATTCATAACCTTTTCTCCTATAATGTAATAGTCTTACACAACTATGCTAATCACTTGGCACTGCATGTAGTTTTCACCATAAAAATCTACTTTTATACAAGTAAGTACTTAACGAAAATGTATTACACCTGTTGGTGAAACCATGGTTAAACCAAACAGCACTATAAACTGAAGCATAGATAATTTTCCCCAGTATACTGATCATCACAAAGCTCTGGTATCTTCCCAAAGTAAGTGCTATAGGCAGATATGATAACACACACACACACACACACACACACACACACACCCTTCAAAGTAACAGTCAAAAGTCAAAACAAAACAGAACCCTTACTTAGGACACTAGGCACAGCCTTAATTTCTAGATGGCTGACTCAGGTGTGCAAGGATGGGGACAGTATCGTGCGATGAAAACAAACAAGAATGGTTATCATTTAACTTTTGAGGGACGAAACCACAGATTTTATACTGTTAACTGAGGTAGTGTTTAAAATGAATGTCTAAAATGTTAATCCCATCATGAGTTAGAATACATTACTTCCTTTGGAATTGTAACCACTATTTGGTCTAGTATCTCTGACATTTGGTTCTCTGGAAAGGCAGTTTTATTATCCAAGACCAAAGACCAAGGTGACAGGCAATGCTCTTAGAAGTGCTGTTGACATTTACATAAACACTTGGGTCAGTGTGAAACTAAAAACAAGGTTGTACCTGCACTGGATGTTCTGAGAAGACGGGACCTGTGCTGTAACGTGAGCAGCAGCTCAGCCCTTGTCTGCTCTGTTCTCACGAAGCTGCTACACAGCGCACATAAGAACCACAGCTGAGGTGCAGTAAGAGGAGTCAGGAGGGGAGATGAAATGCTTCATCCCACTGGGAACTTTCAGTGCCAGTAAATTAAAAGAAAAACCTCTGTGACTTATGTCTCCCAGTTCACAGGGGACTTCCCATTAGGAAAGGGGTGTACAACATGGGAAGATATGGACCAATGGCTATGACAGTGTTAAAGCTGATGTGTAATCGTAAAAATGGGCCACACCAAGGAATTACAAAAGGGTCCTAGTCAGTCCAGCTAGATGTTTTTGCTCTATATATACGATTTCAAAAGAAGATAACCCTTTTCACATATAAGCATTCTAGTAATGATGTTCATGCTACTTTATGTACAAATTTGCATATATGTTTAATTCCTGTAAAGACTTCGAAGTATCTTTATACACACACAAACTAGACAGACAAAACCTTGCCTTCATCAACTTCACAGATGTGATAAAGGCCATGACTGTACTCTTTAACTCACCCGCAACTGCAATTATTTTGTGCAAAACAAGAACGCTAACAAAAATTAAATTATCGTTGCTTTAAAATTTCATAATTAAGGCTTATCACCACAATTTTAATCTTAATAGTGAGTCTTCAGTGACTTTTTTTTTTTTTAAATTTTTTTGAAATAGGGTTTCTCTGTGTAGCCCTAGCATCCTGGACTCACTTAGTAGACAAGGCTGGCCTCGAACTCAGAGATCCATCTGTCTCTGCGTCCTGAGTGCTAGGATTACAGGTATGTGCCATCACACCCTGCTCAATGCCTTAAAAAAAAAAAAGGCCCTTCTTTTTTTCCATGGAATGTGTAAATTGCAGGCAAACTTGTCTTTTCCTCAAGAGATGGGAAACACCTTTTAATGCTTTCCTTTACTTTGGGTCCAGACTACTAATGCTTGCTCTATCCGTTTAAAGTGGTGTGAGGAGCTGGTGTGGTCCGATGTCCACTAGACGTATGTATGTGTTCTGGACATGGGAAATAGGTTAAATAAACAATTTTAATCAACAACGGTAGTGAAAAACCTTAACTGGTACAAACAGCCTTTAACAACACATTGCAACAAACCTAAAGAGATGGAAAACAAACATCTTTATGCAGTCTAGCAACATAAAATAACTTATAAGTTCTGATTGTTGAGGCTCTTCTTTTGCTTTGAGGTTATAAACCGCTGAAGTAGTGTTACAAACGTTACGGAAATGTGGAAAGGCCAGTATGTCCCCCTGACACCAGCAACTACAGCACAGTCCACAGGGGAACAGGATGTAGCCTCAGAGACAGTGACTCGTGGGTTCCACAAATTAGGTAACAAACAAGGCATCTCTTGTATTTACCCTTGATTAAAAAGCATTCAGAAATAACTGTGTGAAGGATGTTTCTTCATGTCCTGTTTTTGTTCCACTGCCATTATGCTTTTAAAATAAAAAAATAGAAAACCTATGTAGGTATTCAGTGCTTGGCTCTTGCATATGATGGTAACTGAATTAAAACCGTGGTAATGAATCACGTGCCCTGAGAAGGGCCCAACAGGGAGAGACGTTGGCTTGGCTGGGGATGTCAGCAGTTCAGCTGCTTTGTACAATTACTGCTGGGACAGGGTCAGAAGACACGCCTGCCTCGCTGCCAGCCAGCCAGTGCTCTGTGAGGCTTTTAAGAAATCCGCAAGTATGGAGAGATATGATCTAGACATAACATCATAAACACGAGGTCAGGACTCCGGAGATTCGTCAACTACAGGTTGTTTTGGAGGAATTGCCAGCACAGCCTCTGCTTCTTCATGCATCTAGGAATAGGTGATAACAATTTTTTAAAAATAAAAATGGCATATAATGTTCACAGATATACTCTTTCAACTTACTTCAATTTCAAACACCGAATAATTCTGGGAGACACTTTTCAGAAATATGGTCTTACTTACCTGTATAAACTGTACATCCTGAAACAATTCTTGTATGAACCTCCGGCACGGCAGTCTGAATGTGCAGTGTGACAACAGAAGAGAAACTTCAGAATAGAGGCATATGTCATCAAATGTCTGAGGGTACTTCTCTTTAATGCTAAAATGAAGAAAGAGATTATGTTAAGATAAAATTATAGCATAATTTATTCACTTAACCTCTAAAATGACACTTTCTGCTACTTTTTTTCTCCAGATCCTGATTAGATGGACTGTTAGGAGTGGTGGCTTACTAATATAAAGCAGTCAGTCAGTCACTCATTTGGTCCCCCGCTTTTCATCCTTTTTGCTACAGGGATTCATGTAGCCCAGGCCAGCCTTGATCATGTCTCCATGGCTTCCTGCCTCTACCTCCCAAGGGTGAGGATTGCAGGCGCATGCTACCATACCTGGCTTGGAGTTTCGTATATTCCAAGTTTCTACTTTTTAAACATTATGAAAATCTAAATGCTTCTTGTAAAGTCATTTTTCACTAACACAGGAAATAATGAATTTTACCTATTAGACTAAGAGAACAACAAATATCCTCACAATCAAAGTGTAAGGCATTTAAAGTGCATTTCAAGCTATTAGCTATCTCTGGTTATCTGTATCTTTCCATGAGGACAGCACCTCAGAGCCAGCCACACGGGTGGGGGCTGGGTAGAAGGCCTCACTCCTGCAGCCGTGGCCCACACAGGCAGCACACACAGGGAACCCAGGCGCACTTCTGCTGAGAACCACTACTTTAAGTAGTGCAAATAAAGACAACTTGCTCGAAGTTTTCATTTATCACGCTGCTCTGACTAAGAAAAACAATAAAAATCCTACAATTTTTCCTTAAAAGAAAGAAAAGAGAAAAATAATTTAAAAAGGAAATTTTATCACTTTATTTGCTAAACTTACTTATCAAGCATTTGGTCTTAGGTCTTTACTACTTTCTTGAAAAATGAACGAAAGGTCTAAAAAGAATTGTTTTGGTATGTGAGTTATAGCTCCTAACAATTATTTCAAAAACTGGAATTTAGAAATTTTAAAAATAATTTATAGATTATACAAATAATAAGCTATTTAATTAAAAACCACAAATTTTATCAAAATTTAAAAAGAGGACAAGAATGGCCTTACTTTCAGATATAGTTTTTGATTTTTTTTTTTTTTTTTTTTCAGATTTGTCTGAAAGTCTGGCTGGACTCTTACTCACTTTTGCCTTCACTTAACTCTACACACTAAAGCACCACAGTGAAGCACCGTAAGCCCCGCCCACAGGTGGGAGTGCAGCCTGTGACCTCCGCTATGCTAACTGTAAGCAGCACAAGTTATCTTTATCCAACGTAGAAAGTACAATAAGCCGACAACTTTTATGCAGTTACTCACGTCAAAAGCCCTGTTTCGTGACACTTGGTAGAAACTGAACTACTCAAATTGACGACTAATCTGAGCACTTCTTTACGAAGCAGGATACGGCACATTGGTGTATCATCCGGAATGGTTTTAACACCTGGAATGAGATGTCAATGTGAGGTCACTCAGCATACCACCATGTAATGACTTCAGTTCATGGAATTTGTTTCCAAACTCCGCAAGCGACTGAAGGTGGAATTAAGTGCACATCATCAGCCAGTGATCTAGGAGGAAAGCGCTAATAGAAGCAGGTCACCAAGAGAGGACCTGTGGATGGCTGACAGGTGCAACATTTAAGAGCCTGCTCAATGCTTCACCAACACTGACTTGCACTGTTCCCAGAAAGCGACACTTTACAGAGCATTTGCTAACAAGCAAAATCAAGTGAGGACAGCTTCATTAAGGATTCAGGAAACTAAGCCTCAAGACTCACCCAGTAACAGCTCGGTGCTTTTGGTGCTGCTAGCTGAGCCTTCTTGAGACACACCGTCGCTGCATCCAGAAATCCCCGAGAACTTAGAGGGAACCGCTTCTAAGGGATTGTGGATTGTCTGCTCACACCAATCAGAATATGGAATATCTTGAAGGTCTGAAGAAAAAAAGCATTTTGGATTAAAAGTCTATTCTTGCATCAGCACTGCACACTCTTAAAAGAATTTCTTTCCCATTCTCAATGACTTCTCATCAGGAAGGTTTTTATCTAAGCAAATCTAGATTGCTCGGATGAGTGTTCAAACAAAGGGACCCGCTATGTTCTAGGGGTTGGTTTTTCCTAATAACAAAACACTGTAGGAACATGTACATTATTAAAATTCAAGGAATTATGTATACAAAGCTGCAGAAGAGTTATTTTCTTACACAGAAGTACTTTGTCATTATTGCCTAGGCTAGCACCCCTCCACAGCCTCTGCCTCAGTTCCTGCCTCCAGGTTCCTGCCGTGCTTGAGTTACTACCCTGACTTCCTCTGATGATGAGCAATGATATAAAGATAGAAGCCAAATATCTCCTCTCCTCCCATTTTGCTTTCATCATGGCATTTTACCACAGCAATGATACTTGCTAAATATGTAATGATTCTACTTGAATTTTGCAACAATTTAAAAAATAAAACTATTAGGAAAATATTTTGGAATCAAACGTCATTTAAAACAACATTGCCTTCCTCATTCCCAATGAAAACAGACATTTATAAGATAAATGTGGGGGCTAAAGAGATGGTTCAGAGGTTAAGAGCTCTGGCTGATCTTCCAAAGGTCCTGAGTTCAATTCCCAGCACCCACATGGTGTCTCACAACCATCTATAATGTGATCTGATGACCTCTTCTGGCCTGCAGGCACACATGCAGACAGAATACTGTATAAATAATAATCTTTAAAAATTTTTTTGATAAATGTGTTATTTTTGACTCACCTGATAAGCTAACCTAGGAAGTAATGGCGAAGCATTTCTGTATAAATAATAGTAAGAAAGTGACACTTTCTGCAGCTGACACATTTCAGAAAATTAAACAACTAATTTATTACTCAGGCTTACGTTCAACCAGTAACAACTCCTAACCCTTTAATTTATTAACTGTATCTTTTTTTTTAACTGTATCTTACTTTTAAAGATTTCAATGATTTTCATTAAACATTAATTACTCAGGGAAACCAAGGTTTAGAATGTCACATTGCTTTCTAAAGATGTAAAATACCTTGTGCTCTTATTTGTAGGGTACCACTGTGAAACATGCTGAATCACAGGGATAATGTGGCTGCTGTTAACTGAAAACTTCAAAATGTGGGCATGATTTTAAACCAGCAACACAGAGAATCAGACATTCTTGGAATTGGAGAAAGAACAGCTAGTTGCTCAGTTTTTCTTATGGATGCAAGCTGTGTATGGGCAGGAGCTGGGCATACTGGACCAGCTACCTCCTTTACTGCATGGAGAGCAAAGGAAGACTAGCTATAGCCAAGTGTCACTTTTGATGGGAAAGAATAAAAAGTTGTAAGGAAAGCCAAAAATAAAATGAAACATCTGTCTTTCTTAACTCAGAAAAATAAGCTATTTTTAGAAACATAAGCTGTTTTTCCTGGTTAAAAGCCCTTAAAGTCATAAGTAGCTTATGGAAAATGCTGACAGAATTATTTAAGAACCAAATCTCTGGTATTTATAGCTACTCAATAACAAACTGTGTTGAGTAGCTGGAGAGACAAAAGAAAGAAAATAAAGAGTTATTCCCTAGAACACAGGTAGATCTTTATTACCAGCTATCAGAATTTGTGGGAATATTCTATCCTAAACAACTTTTATGTAAGTTACCATTCAGTGTTTATTGATTCCTACTCTGGCTAAACAATACTATAAGGTATTATTCTCACTAAGGGGCTTAAACTAGTACCCAAACTAAAGTGCACAAATATAAGGCCGACCTTAAGTGTTTATGGCTGTTGGCATTTCTTGAGTCTTAAAGTTCAGACTTTGGCACTGTCTACTCAGTTCTTTAAAAATTATTGATTTTTTGAGACTGTAATTTTATCATTTTCCCCTTTCCCTCCCTACTCACCTTCAAATTCAGGTCCTCTTTTTTCATTGTTGTTACATGCATGTACACATAGACACACACACAAGCTTAGTCCATGTGTTCTTTGTAAGTAGGTACTTCAGGGCTGACCACTTGTTATTAGACAACAACCCGTGGTGTGCGCTCCCTGGGGAAGACTACTTCTCCCGCGCTCAGCACTGCTTAGTCGCCTGGAGTTCTTTGTGTGGGGCTAAGGCCTCATGGGCCTTCCCTGTCCCTGTCAATCAAGGACAACAGCCTGGCTTTTGCACTGAAGCCTAGTGCTCTGCTGTTACACCTGTGCTCTCACTGGCTGGATGTCTGGACTTCCTGGTATTTTCTCACAGGCTGTAACTTTGGGAAGGTCAAGGGAAGGAAGCTCTGCTTCATGATTCCTCAGTACTTTCATTCACACAGCACTGTCTTCTGAATGGGTTTAAATTAAAGCATTTAATTCTGAGATAAAAATCATCTGAAAACCATCTCAGTCTCTTGGCTCCTCTGTTTTCCACTTGCAGTCTTAGATGCGCCTCCAGTCTATGAACATAAAGCTAGTCCTACCATCCTTTTTGGTCTACAGGGTTTCTCTGTGCAGCCCTAGCTACATACTCAGTATCTGGATACAGACCACATATCTCTGTCCATTTACTCATCAACTCCGTATTTGCTGCACTTCCGGGTACTGTGACTAGTGACACCACTCCCAAGGGACAGCATGCGGCTCTGACAGATGATTTCACTTCCTTTATCTGTCTCTGTCTTAAGTGATGCTAGGCTATATAGTTAGCTTCAGTTTCTTTTTCTGAGATTCTTCCTTACTGCTTTCTTCAGTAGCTGTGGTAGTTTACATTCCAACCAACCATGTACAAGGACTCCCTGTTCTCCTCGTCCTTCCCAGAATGCTACACAGCGCATTTTGACAAGTACTCTAGTTACTGTAAGTGCATTGCTCATGGTGACTCTGATTTACATTTGACTACGTTTTTGTCCTAAGAAATGTATTTATGTTTGTTTTACTTTTAACCCTATATTCTGTATATTAATTAATTTTTGAGACAGGGTTTCTCTGTGTAGCCCTGGCTGTCCTGGGACTTACTCTGTAGACCAGGCTGGCTTCAAACTTGGAGATCTACCTGCCTCTGCCTCCTGAGTGCTGGGATTAAAGGTGTGTGCAATCGCATCCAACTTGCATATTAGTATCTTATCAGACAGGTAGTTTGCAAGTATTTGCTCCATTTGTACAGGTTCTTTGCTTCGTTTATTTTACTGTGTAAAAAAATTAAAAATAATAAAAATAATAATTTTGGGTATTCTCACTTTTGCTTCCTACAGGGTTTTTTTTTTTTTTTTGGTAGAACATGCAGTGTACAATCAGTCTATATGTCTGTTTCATGCTGATATTTGATTACTACAGCTCTGTAAGGATTCTGAAGTCAGGTGTGTAATTCTGGTGGTGGTCTTTTTGATTAAGACAGTTTTGGTGGCTGGCTTTCCACACACACTGCTGAGTAAATTAGTGAAAAGAACTTGAAGGCCCTAAATCATACAAATGTTGCCAAATGACGTAAGACCCCTCCCCTTTTCTCTATTTTTGTGTGCGGGGGGGGGGGGTGTTGGGGGGGTAGGGGGCGGGAGAGCTTTCTTTTTTTTTTAACTTAAAATTTTTTTATTTAATTAACTTATTCAGATTACAACTCAATTGTTATCCTATCACTTGTATCCTCCCGTTCCTCCCTCCCTCCCACTTTCACTCTATTTCCCTCCCCTAGGTCTAAGACCGAAGGGAACCTCCTCCCCCACTGTATGGTCCTAGGCTATCATCATAGGTTACCATCTTGGTAGCCTGCTTATTCTTTCTTGAGTGCCATCAGGCCTCCCCACCGAGGGGAGGCGGTCAAATACGGGGCACCAGAGTTCATGTCAGAGTCAGGCCGCGCTCTCCACATAACTGTGGAGAATGTCCTGTCCATTGGGTAGATCAGAGTAGGGGTTTGATGTTTACTATTGTATTGTCCTTGGTTAGTGCAATAGTTTGAACAGAACTCCCTGGGCCTCAATCCATACATCACGATGTTCTTCTTGTATATTTCTAGGACCCTCTGGGTCCTTCTATTTTCCCATCTCCTATATTTCTCTTACCTAGAGTCCCAGTAGGATGTCTTCACATCTATCCCAATCTCCTGGTAAGTGAAGACTTTTGTGGGAAGTGCCTTTTAGGCTAGTCCCAATTATAAGTGAGTATATACCATGTGAGTCTTTCTGCTTCTGGGTTAACTCACTCATTATGATCATCTCTAGTCCCATCCATTTGTCCACAAATTTTGTGATTTCCTTGTTTTTAATAGCTGAGTAGTATTCCATAGTGTAAATGTACCACAGTTTCTTTATCCATTCTTCAACTGAGGGACATTTAGGCTGTTTCCATGTTCTGGCTATTATGAATAAGGCTGCTATGAACATGGTTGAGCATATGTCCTTGTTGTGTGGTGGTGGTGGCCGTGATGGTAGTGGTGGGTGTTTCAAGACAGGGTTTCACTTTGTATCCCAGGCTGTCCTGGAACTCACTCTGTAGACCAGGCTGTCCTTAACTCATAAATACATCTGTCTCTGCCTCCTGAGTACTGGGATTAAAGGCGTGTGCCACCACCACCCATCTAGATGCCTTCCTTTCTATGGTGTGTGGTCATCTAACATTTTACAAATGCTCATAAAATAATCATAAGCAAACACAGTTTGTAAAAACCAAAACCCATGCCAGCATACAGAGGCCCTGGAGGGTTCAAAGTGTGAGAAGCCTAGTTTAGACTGGGACACGGAACCACTGAAAGGAAGGTTCAGTTTCTCAGCACAACTTCAACCCGTACGTGGCGAACCACAGCAAGCGCACTGCTGACGGGTGTCTTACAGCACCATCAGCTGCCACAGTCACAAGCTGTGAAGTTGTGAAATCCTAGGGAGAATTTCAGCAGCGTCACCAGAGAACTCTGTCATCATTCAACTTCTGAGGGTTAAGTTACCAAGGACAGGTATACACATGAGCACTGCAACACTAACTGAAACTGCTAATGTCTACACATGGGCAACTCAAATGAAAGAAACTCTCCACTTGTGTGCACTTTATTTATTCCCTCTCTAATAAATGTACACGGAGAGCCTAGTGTGCAAGGCAGCAGCTACTGTCAGAGACATGAAAATAAAGAGACAACAGGTCACAATCTGAAGGAAGTCACCATGAGAAAATTAGAAAGTCATGGAGTAATCATAATCTTAATGAGAAGAGATCTTTAGGGCAGTGAGAGCAAAGAGGAAGCTTTACACCTGGCCTAGGAATCGGGACACTTCTCAGCCATGACACTTAGGATAAGGCAGACTTTCCAGACAAACTATGTGTGCTTATAGAAGAGCATGGGTGTATGTGTGTGTGTGTGGGGGGGGGGGTGTGAGGAGAACAGAGAATAAGGGGAAAATACAGTCTTCACTCCCAGCAGCTGCTGAGGACTTCGTTAAGTATGGTTTACCAATTTTAAGAAATGAGAATGGTGAAAACCATAAAGCAGAGTCTTATGTGTTGGGCTACAGAGCCAGTAAGAATTAAAAACAGGTTAAGCAATATGTTAAAAGATAAAAGTGGAAAGATTCAAACTTAAAGGCTAAAATACTAACAGTGCAGTGAGGGGCAGCTGTGTCTGAGGTAAGAAGCTGTGTCTGGAAGGCTTGAGAAGGAGCGGATCCACTTACCTGAGTGACTGCAAATGGAACTTAGCTGGGTACTGGGCTGGAAGCCCAGGATTTCAATGCAGACACAGTAAAGGCAATTGTCATCTGTGTGCTCCTGCAGTCCAGTGTCTTCTGTGCTCTCTAAAAAGAGAGAAGCGTCCGAATGGACGGAGTTCATTATTTCTGTGAGACTCATCTGCTGCCGCAGCAAGTGAAAAGAGTTCTTTACAAGACCGCCGGGTCCAGAGGGCAGACCTGCATGTTTAATTAAATAAAACACAACCGGATAAAGACACCATTGGCATCTTTCTCGTGATGTCTTAATATAGTATTTTTTTAAAGGTACATAGAAGTCTCTATGGCCCAACATTTAATTTTAATTAGGAAGAAAAGAGAATAATTTCTTTTAAGTTATGAAAATTAAAATAGCACATATACCTTCATTATTTCAATATAAGGTTAAAAAGAAAACAAATGAAGAACAGGTTGTTGTTAACACAATTAGCCTTTATAATTGCCTAAACAAAACCAGTAACTGTAAGAGGTGTATGTTAAAATGAGATGATAAAGCAATTCCATCTATGCTTCATATGACATATCCACTACACTGTAACAGTTCACAGCACAGGATAAAACACATAACTAGTAAGCAAATCCATATCTTCCTTCATTCCAAACATCTGTGTCTCTGACCTGTTACACTAGTTTTAATATTTCTCTTGCACTTTAAAAAACAGAATGAACTATCCAGGTTTTACCAACTTGAGAAGCTGGGGCACTCACTGGAAGAACATTTTCTTAAAACCATGATTTAATTTTTAGTCAGCTGAGTTATTCTGGTTTAGTTTAAGTAAACCCCAAAGTTTAGTGCACCTAATTTTAGTAAGACAATTTCACTTTAAGGTAAGGAGTCTGAGGAGAACAAAAAGCATACAGTACCTCCTCCTCCGTCATGGGAGAATATTCTTGATCCTCGGTCATCTGGGGGAGGCACATGCTTTGACTGAAAGTAAGGAATATCTTTTACCTAAAATACATACAAGTCACAGTCAGTTTCATCACATAAAGAAACTCATCTTTTGACTATTAGGAAAAGTAGGAAAATGCAACAGAAATAGAATTACTTATAGCATACAAATCTCTAAGGCAAAGTTAACTAAAGAAGGTTAAGATTACCAAACCATAACCAAGTAAGTAGTCCCACTCTTAACCATGTTCCTGGTGACATTAAGTGGGTCTTCAAACACTTTAGCATTTATCTGAATAAACTAGGGGCCGGGAACAGGTCAGTGGGTGAAGAGTGCTTGTTGTTCAAGCAAGCATGAGAACCCGAGTTTCAATCTCTACCATCCACATAAAATGCCAGCTGACGGCATGTGACGTGCTTGTAAAACAAGCCTAGCTCCAGATTTGAGGGAGTACAGCAAAGAGTGTCAAGGCAGGGGGACTGATGAACAAGATTCTCTGGCTACTGCAGGTGTGTGGACTACGTACACACACGCACCCATCCCACACACTTCTACTTTATACACAAAGAAAAACAGACTGAAGAAATAATAAAATACTTAGTCATCTAAGAAAATACGTATTCCGCAGTACTATTCTAGCCCACTAGAAGCTGCGTGCTATCTCATGGAGCGGGGCTACTGTTCATGGACACCCGTGGCTGCTCTGAGGGAGAAAAAGGGTCAAAGACTAAAAAATAGGAAGTTACAGAGTCTAAAAAAGATGATTAGGGATTGATTAAATGTCTACAGACTACAGATAAGCAAAACATGATGCTTACTCCTTAGGGTCAGACACTGGCTAATGTTCTAGGGACTGGAGACTCTAAACAGGAGCACAGAAGAGCAGACTAAGAGTATAGAACAGCCAGGAATGCGCAGTTCTCATCTTAACACATTTTTAGATGAAAAATCACCTCAAAAACCTTTACCTGAGCCAGGGGTGGCGGTGGCGCGCACGCCTTTACTCCCAGCACATGGGAGGCAGAGGCAGGTGGATCGCTGTGAGTTCAAGGCCTGGTCTACAAAGGGAGTCCAGCATAGTCAAGGCTACACAGAGAAACCTCATCTTGAAAAACCAAAAACAACAAACTAAAAAACCAAACCAAACAAAAAACCTTTATGGTTCCCACAAGCATATCCACTATAAATTTCAGTTTTTAATAAGCAATTACACAACATTAAAAACAAAACAATAAACAAGGCAGCACACAGGAAACAGCAGCACTCTGGATGGTACCTGGAATATATCGTTGATGTCTACTGGAAGAGCCAGTCCAATGTAGTCGTCGGAACCTCCATATGTAGCGCTGGACACCATGGACCTAACTGAGGAGGACCGCTGCAGGGTATTTTGATTAATAGGACTTAATAAATCTTCTTTATCTAATGATGCATAACTTAAAGCTTTCATAAACCTATAACATCACAAAAAAAACCCTTGCATTAGCTTGATTTGTACTAGTAAGTATAATAAAAGCAAACAATAACCACCGCTAATTTATACCATCATCAAAGTGTGCAGTGCCATCTCAATCTACTGGGAACACATAAGCACTTTGACATCACCTGCTACGGGCTAATAAACAGGCTACCAGAAGTGCTGAACGTCACAAAGAGAACAACTGCTGTGGTCCCCCAGGTACAGATGACAAGGTGGGCAAAGAGAACAACGTCAATATGCAGAAGTAATAATGGAAACTACTTGCAGATAGGTGCAGCGCACAAAGACTGCCTTGCAGGCAGCAGAGATGCTGGACTTGCCATATTATACAGCTAACACCAAGTAATATACTTACAAAAATGAGGTGAGCTGCTTATCAGTCTTGTGTACTAATTAATGCTTTCATTATCACGCAAGACTTGTGTGACACAGAAGGTACATATACCACAGTAAAGCCCTATCATTTGTAAATATTACAAGAGATATCTCACAGAACATTGTTCTTTCTTTACAGAGCACTCTTCACAAATGATTCTCTAAGCATGGCATATATGGACACCTCGATAAAATACACTGTCACACAGATCACCATGCATGCAACAGACACGTTGTTCACTCTGTATGCACCTTTTTAAATGCATGACACGCTATTCAAAGTTTCACTTTACTAGCTGGAAAACCAAATCTTATAAAACACACATATGTAAATCAAAGGATTATTTCACCAAAACACATAAAAGAAACATGTGTTTGAAATAGTAGTCAGTAAGATTCTAGAAGCAAAAACAATTTTTAATTTCCAAACTACTTGTTTCTTAATTTTATGAAAGAGGTCAATGTTTTTTGAATGGTATGGTTATTTCTCTTTGATTCTGCAAAACCCCTCAAGGACTATAGGAGTTGGGGGAATTATGGGGGTGTTTCACTTTCCAATTCTATTTAAATCAGCTGTAGCTCCATTTTAAACTCTTTTGTTTATTGGGATTCTATAGAACACCTTCAGGAAAAATTTTTTTCTGCTTAGAAAGTAAACTTTTCCAAGTTAAAAACCACTGCCTCAGCCTCATAAAGGCCCAGACTCCTAGTGCAGCAGTTCTGCTGCTTGGCTGTGAGTCTGCATGCATGGCTTGCGGCTCTGCTCTGGATTCTCAGGCTAGCAGGGCCACTGCCTTCCAGCTAACAACAACCGTTACTATTTTTTTTATTATTAATTTATTCTTGTTACATCTCAATGGTTATCCCATCCCTTGTATCCTCCCATTCTTCCCTCCCTCCCATTTTCCCCTTATTCCCCTCCCCTATGACTGTTCCTGACGGGGATCACCTCTCCCTGTATATGCTCATAGGGTATCAAGTCTCTTCTTGGTAACCTGCTGTCCTTCCTCTGAGTGCCCCCAGGTCTCCCCCTCCAGGGGACATGGTCAAATGTGAGGCACTAGAGTACGTGAGAAAGTCATACCCCACTCTCCACTCAAGTGTGGAGACTGTCCTGACCATTGGCTATTGGGACTCTAGATGAGAGAAGCATGGGAGAATAGCAAAGTAGAAGGATCCAGAGGGTCTTAGAAACCATTACTAATTTTAAAGAGGGGACAAAATTCCCTATCTGCTACCAGGACTTTATTAAAAATGTTACTAAAAATCAGATGTGACAGACTGATGGATTACACATAAGCAGCTCCCGATTCTGATCCCGCAAGTACCCTGCAAAGGAGCACTTACTTTTTGACCAGATAGCGGCCTGGCTGACACATATTAATCTGTTTAGAGGGATGTACATTATTTAAATGAATATAATTCATCTGTGAGAACTCCAACAACAAACACAATTAGGGAGCTTTTTACAACAATCAAATTTCAAAGAGTATCTTGGTAAATAGCAAACCTAAGCTGTATACTGTTAGTAGTTTGATGTAACCTAAGTATGGATTATTTAATATATAAATTGAAACTCTTGCTTAATCTTGAGTCAGGAATTCTTTTGGTGGTCTTTAGGTTCCTATTTAATAATGACATGTACTTAAATTAAAATAATTTAACTGAAAATTTCAGTTATTTTTAAAAATCGTAAGAGGTCACCTTGTGGAGCTTTAATTGACCTACCTGAAAAGGTTGTTTGTTACTGTAGGTCTTAAGCTCCTGATTCCCCCGACATGCTTCCTTTTAAAATCGACCCTTGCAGAAGCGAGAAATAAATTAAAAAAAAAAAAAAAAAGCTTGTGACTTGTGTAACCTTACAAAACATGTTTATTTTCAGGGCCTAATGGAGATTATTTTCCCCCCTCGCAGCTGCAAGAATCCATTTCAAATCCTATCAGGTAACAAGGAGCACACAGTCCACTGTGGCAAATGGGTCAGTTCTGAGCTGTGGTTTCTGTGGTGCTCAAGCTGACTTACGACTTGGATTTCAGCCTGTTAAAACTGAACCACTTTCATTCATTTGTAGGCATGTACTGCTCACCTGCTTGGCGTTAGTCTGGACTCGAAACTGTTGGCCTTCATGGTGATGGTATCAGTAAACAGCACGTCTTTTGCTGGAGACGCCAAAGCTTCAGAGTGAGATAAGGATGGATGCATTCTCTGCTGCTGTAATCTTTTCAATGTAGCATAGCCAAAGGCATCTCTAGAGCTTGTGTAGCTAAAGTTGCAATCTGCTAGACTTTGTATTGTTGCAATGGAGGGCGCTTTAAGGGACTGTGCTCTTCGCGGCAGTGTATGAGAAGAACCTGGTGGCAGCAGGGACACTGAGCTGGACTTGGAGAGAGACGGGTGGGTAGACCGTGGTGTCAGGCAGTGGCTAGTCTTAACTGTTCTAGTACTTACCACAGTGCTCATGCTCCCACAGTCTGTGCCCACAGCTGCGGGGTCTGCACCAACCGTCTCTCGGGAAGGACTGGAGCTCATTGAACTGATGCCACTTGTTGTAGTGTCTGTGTTGAAGCTTTGGCTGCGGATCTTCATATGCGAGCTTGCTGAGCTTTCTACAACCAACCTTTCTCGGCTTGTGTTTTCTCTGTGATTCTCTGGACCAAAACTCTTGGGGAATTTTAAGTCACTCTCTCCAATACTTGGAGTGCTGCCAGTGTCTTCAAGGTGCTTGTTCCCAACAAAGGAAGTTTCTAGCTGTAATGTTTTCTGTGCCGTGGAGATGGGTGTGAAGTCGTCACTGTGATTAAAGTCAACGCTGGGCTCTGTAAGTGTTCTGATTCGCCGGTTGCTTGTCTTATTTTCAGATGACAATTTTCCACCTTTTGGATCACTGCTACTTCGGTGTTTTTTATTAGGCAAAGTAAGTGAATTTAAGATACGATTCTTTACGAGTTTGCTAGAGGCAAAAAAGGGAAACGAATTTTTATCCTTTATGGGTCCAGGTCGGTCATAAAATGCGGGCTCAGCATCTTCATTGATGTCAAGGAAAAATGTACTGGTGGAGGTGCTGCCGAAGCGGTCATCCTCCAGTATGAACATGCCTGTAAACGAAGAACCAGCAATCAAGGATGCAAACACGAAGAATTCACCACAAAGCTAAGTGTAACCACACCTTTAATCAGTCGTCTGGGGGGTGACGGGTGGGATTCAGAAATAAAAATGCTTTCCTGAAGTTCAGAGTTAGGAATATGAATAAAATAGTAGATTGTATCAGGGTGAGCATCTGTCATTTCTGAAGAAAAACTACAAGACCCATCCTGGTACAGCATTTGTGAAATTTCTCTTAGTTTTTCTAAGTACTGGGATAAAACTAAAGTGGAAAGCAGGACCCTTGACCATGGATGCTCATTCTGTTAAGACAGGAGCAGAATGGTTTATTCTTCACCATACAGTGGTGAGAGACACTCATCTTAGAGGAATACACTGCAGCCCTCCACATCAATGACTTATGCATATATGGGCTCAACTAACTCAGCCAAAAATATTCACGGTAAGATGCTTATATTAAACACGCACATATATTTTTCTTGCTATTATTTCTTAAGCAACTGAGAATAAAATCTAATAATGAACATCCAGAATGGGCACTATAAAGGACCCAAAGATGATATAAAGTATTTAGGAGATTTGTATATATGTTAAATACAAAACCATGTCACTTTATTGAAAGGCATTTAGCCTCAGTGGATTTTGGTACAGAGGTGGGAACTGGGGTTTCTCATAGATATGAAAAGAGAACTGTACTTACAGAGAACGAAAACACACATGGAAGCTTCCTATTTAAACCACTTATCTTAACTGTTATTTTGCCTTATGTGCTAAGAAAAACCATCAAACTTAGTGTCTAAGTGTAATGGATCAGTTAAATCACATGTCTGTCTAATGGTACCTGTAAGACTAATTCTATTTGTTAACTGTTCTGTTGAATAATTATTAAGGACTTTAAATGTAGTTAGAAAAGAGAAAGTAAAATCCTAAATGAACTTCATATTACACTGGCTTTTGCTATTCTGTCAACTCTTGGATGTACTTTTTCATATGGAATTGCTCAGAATCAAACTTTCCTCATGCAGCCAAGAGTATGTACAGAGAAGTGTAATGGGCAAATTGCTTTCTCTCTTTTTCTTGGTGGGACATAGATATTAGTACACCTCATCATTCGAGGCATCATGGACTTGGGATTAAATGGTTCAATAGATGTTAGATCATCTATATTTTTTGAGATATGAATTTCCACTGTAGCCCCGACTGGCCTCCAGAGTTTACTATGAGGCCGGTTACTCTTGAACTTTTAATTCTTAATAGTCTTCTTACCAAAGGTGTACTTGCAGGCCCAACCTATCTCCTGGCCTCACTGGTACTGGTGATTGAACACAAACCTGATAGAGTTGTCCAAGTTAGCCTTGGAGCTACCCTGCAGCCAGGACAGGTCTTCTGGTCCTCCAGCATGAGCCTTCTCAAGAGCAGCAATTATAGGCTGTGCACCCAGGCCCAGTCTGTATTATCATCTTTTGTTGTTGGTTTGAGACAGGATTGCTTTGTGTAACAGCCCTGGCTATCCAGCAAATAGCTCTGTAGACCAGGCTGGTCCTAGAGCTCACAGATATCCATCTGCCTCTGACGACCAAGTGCTGGGATTCAAGTGTGTGCCACCATGCTAGCCCATACTATCATCATAAATCAAAGCTATATGCCCTAAGTTCTGTTCAATTCATAGCAATCACTACAGGTTTTGAATCCACTATTGGTCTCATCCACCATTTATTTCTGGCATTCTATCTTTTAACAATTCCACTCATTTCCTTTTTTTCTCTCTAGTTCTGGGGCTTTGCATAAAACAGAGAGTGCTCTACTACTTAGCTACACCTGTGTCTCCTACACCATTTTAATATCTAATGAAAATTATTAATTTATATTTAAAATTAGTTAATATATTTTAATTAATTTATTGTGAAAGCATATTGTTTTATGGTGCACATGCAGACCCAGCCTCTCTCCTTTTCTTTCTTTCTTCACTGGTACTGGTGAGACAAGTTTAAATCTAACTGAAAGAAGAAATAGAAAGTCCATGCAAGAAAAATCCAAAACCTTAGAAAAGGTGTGGCAGGAGTAAGCAAACAATCTATTTGTTTTAGAAGGAAAACAATGGCATGGTAAGAGGGATGGCTCTCTTAGCAATTATATGATAGTTCAATTTTGCATATATATAAAAAAGAAGGAAAATATTAAGTAAATGAGGTAGGCAAATTCTGCTCAATCTGACCTGAAACCTAAAAAAGAGCTGGTTTCTCTACTACATGTTTATCATCATCTCTGAGCACACAATTCCCAAAAGCTATCTAAAAAGCAAGGGAGAGTTAGGCCTGATAGCTACAGTTGTGAAAAGATGTGCAGCCTTCAATAGGGTATAACCATCAAGTCATTATCTTTGAAAATTGTAACACTGGGGCTGGGCACGGCTAAATGCCTGTAATCCCAGCACTCTAGATGGAGGCAGGCACATCAGGAATTCAAAATCATCCTTGGTTGTTTAGCAAGTTCCAGGTTGTACAAGACTCCATCTGCCCCACAAGAACCCAAAAAGTAATTAGAAAAGGGCAATGTAAACCAGAATGTAAGAAATAAAGTTAACCTCTCAAATCACAAATAAAAATGTCAACACTGATGAACTTTTATGTGAATCCATCACAGCACTCACTTGATGGTGCAGACTCACTTTCACTGTTATGCCTGGAGCCGGTCGACTCAGAGTTCAAACTCAGGGTGCTTGGGACAGATGAGAGCTCATTGCAGAGCTGCTCCACATCGTCTGGGACCACTGGCCACAGGTGCTTGCGACTGTGTCTCACAGAATCCCAGCTGTGACATTTTAGAATATCACAGCCTTGCTTGGTTTTAGCTATGAGCCCAAGAACATAGACACAGGTCCTGCATGTAAACAAATATAGTAAAAAGAGTTTTTAATTCCAAGATTTCTTTTTAAAAAACTTTTAATTAATTAATTAGCTTTACACCCTGGCCAGAGCCCTTTCCATCTTTCCTTCCAGTTCCACCCGCCTTATTCCTTAGAAAAGGGAAGCCCCTCTCTACCCACCCCTGTTCATCAAGTCACATCAGAATTGAGTTTGTCTTCTTTCCCTGTGGTTTGGTAAGGCATCCCATCAGGGAAAAGTGATTGCAAAATGAGATTGCTTAAATAACCATAAAACAATCTGCTATATGGATATTTACATTTTCCTTAAAAAGACATTTAAAAGTTGTTCAGTTTGTGGAAAGCAATACATTAAATCTAATTAGGAATAAATGAATCACAACGAAAAACATCTCCGTAATAAAAATAATTAAAACAAAATGAAGGTAGTACAGCAAGACCCTAGCAAAGCGCATTTAAATCAGCAATTAGGAATCACGGAATCCTCTGCCTTCCATCTTTTTGTGAGTAAGAACATAGTCACTAGAAAGACTTCCCAGACATGTGACATACCCTCTGACGGAAAGAACCTCACACTGTCTGGCAAGTTTTAGTATATCTGGAATCACATTTTCGTCCTGTAGTAAATTAAGCCCCCAATTCGATGAGCCAATATTTCCCTAAAAGAAATAATATCAAATATGTATAAGACCAATTTTTGAAGAAACATTAAAAGCTACAAAGAAACAAATTAAAATCTAAGTATGAGAGACGGAAAAGAAACGTCCATGCAAGAAAAAAAGCACAACCTTAAATATGGTGTGCTAGGGAATAAGCAAATAATCTATTATTTTAGAAGAAAAACACTAATTGTTCAATCATCTATTTCTTCAGCATAAAAATACTCTTTCAATTGGCAGGAACAGTCTTGGTCTTTAAATATTAATCTGAGAACAACTCCAATGTAAAATCATTTTAATTTACTTAGAATTAGTGGGAGAAATCTCAAATTCAAAACCCATAAACTTTGCAAAGACCAGAAATGTTTATTACAAACCAAGGCCCAAAGAGATGCTTTCAGCTTTTTAATTTCTTCCCATTTATCTAAGTCTGGAGTGCGAACGTTGTGACAGAGTTCCGTGATGATGCTCTGGAGAAAAAGACATACCACGTGAGTAACAATATATTATGCTTCTAAAGTCTTTTCTTATACCTTGGCACAAGGCACCCACAAGTATGCTTCAGTCATTTCCACACATTTAGAACTCCAAGAGTGACTTTACACACAGCTTTTTTAGGAGCCACATTAGTATACAGGCTCTGAGCTCGTATTCTAGACTTGTCACTAACAAATTTGCACTAGGTTCAGCTCAGCCTCTAATGCAAGGGAGAAAGAAAATGAGTTCGAGCTTCCCCATGCCTTCAATTCCTAATCTCTAAGGGATAACACACCTGTCCCTCAAGGTCTCGTGAATCTTTTACATATGAAGTACTTACTGAAGTACCGAGTATTGTAAGTCACAGATATCTATTTTTTAAACATGTGCGTACGCGCCCCACAGCATACCTGTAAATGTCAGAGGAAAACCCACACAAGTTGGATCTTTCCTTCTACCACTTGGCTCCTGGGGATGAAACTCAAGGTGACCAAGCTATATGACAGGTGTCTTTGTACCCACTGAGCCATTGGACCTTGTTTGTTTTAGTTAGGAATTAGCATTTCCTTAAACTCAGTGTTTACATTTCTCATACTACATGATATGACAGCAAGCAATTCACTGGCTAAGTCACTTATAATATAGTTTTTGAGAAAACTATTTTCTTTTTTCTTTTAGGGGGTTGGAGAGATGGCTCAGTGGTTAAGAACACTATCTGCTCAGAGGTCTTGAGTTCAATTCTCAGCAACTACATGGTAGCTCACAACCATCTGTAATGTGATCTGATGCCCTCTTCTGGCATGCAGGTGTACAAATAGCACTCACACATAAAATAAATAAATAAAATCTTAAAAGAATATTTTTTATTTTATTCTTTTTACACTTTAAAATGCAAACTATGGTTTTACCTGTACTTCCAGTAAATGGCATCCTGTTTTGTGGTGTACCAGTTGTCCATAAAGGTGTACGGGCAAGTAGACATGAGGTCGTTGTAATCTAATATGATAAAAGATGACTGAGGAAGTTACTAGCATACTTCAAACTAAGTAAACAACTACTAATAAACTGGATATAATTCCTAACAAAACTATAGAGGTATGAAACCATGAGGCTTTCCATGAAAAATCAATAGTTCTCCAGGTCTAAAAGTTTAATGGTGACACAGTAGGAACTATAAGGGCAGACTGGGTTGAGGACATGGAGTGTACCTAAGTGGGGTACATGAAGCATGTGTACAGGAAAACTTGGAGCAAGCACTGCTCTGCCATGACTTTTCCTGTATCAGTGTACAGAAGTCCTCAAAAGCGCTTTTTAAATAACCCATTAGAGCTGATTTTAGATCTGGCATGCATGGGCCCACCGCCTGGAGCATACCTTTGATTACTCCGACGAACGTAGTTATCACCATCCACTGGCTTCCTGTATGTAGTGAGTGCTTCATTAAGCTGTTCCTCAATCAAGTCAACATACTTTGAATTATATTCCTAGAAGATAACATTGCTTTAATTCTATATATTTTCACAGTGACCTTCACTACATTATTAAGATAGTTAGCAAATCTTAGAAGTATAAATATGAGAAAAATAAAAAATACATTTGCAAGTTTTAGAAAAGGAAAAGCATGAGTCCTGAAGGCAAATACTGTCCCATACACACACACACACACACACACACACACACACACACACACACACACACACACAAGTGTTTTGAAAGAACGAGGAAGATCTGAATACACTGCTTTGAAAAGAAGGTGCAGAGAAACCTGTTTGCATTTTAAACCACACAGACTCCATCAGCCAGACACTTAAACTTAGTGCCCTCTAGGTCCACTGAAGCTTGGCTCCTCCCTTTTTCCAAAGTGAGCAATAACGGCCTCTGTCATATTTGAATCTTGTTTCCATTAAAAAGTTGCCTTCATAGCATTAAACTGGATATATTCAGTATAAATTTTAAAAAGAAAATTCATTGAATTATATAATTTTACCTTACTTAATTCAGATAAAAAAATGAAATTTATTTTATACATTCCCTTGGAAAAAAAATTCTAGCTCAATGTTTTAGGTGGAGTCTACCATGCTGCTGTATCTATTACAAAAGTTTTCCATTACAAGCTGTCAGCAAAAACCAGTGAGCCCAATTTGGAAGGGAACTCATCAGTATTTACTAGAAATTAAATCCCAATTTATTTTTTGTCTTAAAAATTACATTTTAAAAATTAACCCAAAGGATATACTTTCAGAAATATGAAATATATTAACTTTATACATATCTAGATGTAAAACTATTAAGCAAATACCATTTATTTTAAAAATTAGATTATGTTGGGAATAATCCCAATATATGTTAGTAACAGGACTCGCAAAATTATGCAGTTGATGCAAAAAATAAGATAGTACCCAGTGAGATAGCTGAATAGGTAAAAACACTCACTGCCAAATTCACTACCAGCTCCATTTCTAGACTGGTAAAAGAACATGAATGACTTCTGCAAGTTGGGCTCTGACTTCCTTATACTGGTCATAGCACATTGTGGGGTGTGTTTGTGTGTGTGTGTACATATTTCTGCTTAAAACCATACACACACACACACAATAATAAGTGTTTTGAAAGAACCAGGAAGAACTGAATACACTGCTTTGAAAAGAAGGCATAGAGAAACCTGTTTGCATTTCAAGCCACACAGACTCCATCAGTCAGACACTTTAACTTAGTGCCCTCTAGGTCCACTGAAAGCTTTTCCTGGTTATTAGGTTTTATATTTAGTCTAAAATAGTAACAACAGTTTAATTAAATATTATCACTATACTAAGTTCTAATAAAAGTGTCAGTACAAAAAATTTTATTAAGACAAGCATTTGAACTGTTTACACAGTTATTATCCATGGGATGGATGGATATATAGATTGATAGATACAGATATACACACACAAACATAGACACATTCGGTGATCTCTTACTGGGAAATACTAACAAATGCGTTTCTGCTAAGGATTATCTTGAAGACTTGGCCCAAAAATATTGACCTGGAAGGGCAAGGAGCCACACTCACTCCTCCATTTCAGGAGGTGATATGAACAGGCAGAGGGCAGATGGAAGAACAGGGAAATGCAGCCCTTCTTCTCAAGTGTGGACGGGTACTACACATGTCAACAGGCAGTGAGAAGATGGGAAACACCATCCTTGTCAAGAGGTATGAAAGACAGGTCCATGAAAGTAGCCCCCAAGAAAGACTCAACATCACAAATCAGCACATTTACCCACATGATTGTACCAAGTGAGGAAGAATATTCCTGACCCCTTTTTCCTCTCATTCCAAACCTCAATAGGTATGAAACTTACAATTTAAAAATAGAGGAAAAGGGCTGGAGGGATGGCTTACTAGGTAAAAACAATGGCTGTTGTTTAGACCCAGCTTTGATTGTCAATACCTACATGATGGCTCAAAGCCCTTTACAATTTCAGACCCAGGTTATCTGGTGCCCAATTTGATGCCTCCATGAGCACCAGGTGCACATGTGATCAAAATAAACAGACAACAAAATGGCTCATGTGAGGGTGCTTACCAGCAAGCCTGATGATATGAGTTTGAGTCTAAGACATACATGACGGAAGGAGAGGACCAATTTCCACACATTGTCCTCTGATGTCCATGACATGCATGATCACATCACACACAAAATAAAGAAATCAATACATCTAACACAAAGAAAGCCCAGGAAGTAGATAATTATAACTTAGCAGTACATGTGACTGTTTATTTGTTTTTGTAGATAGAGTCTCATCTAGTGAAGGCTAGTCTGAATGTCAAAAGAAAAAAAGTATACAAATTAAATCTTTTTAGTAAAAAAATTACCTTGTGCCATTTTTCCAATTGTTTTGCTACATAACCTCTTTCATTCAGGTAGGAAAATCCTTTTGGAATGGAGAGAAATCTGTAAATTAGAACAATCATAGCTGAACATGAGTCCAAAAAAAAATTATCTAAAGTAACATAAAGAATATGCTTAAGAAACCAGATCTTGAAATATGCCCCATCTACAATAAAAACAAAACCTAACCTTAGTTTATTAAAAATTCAAAAACAAGGACTTCCATCTCTGCCTACATCTGACAGTTATACAAATAAAACTACTCACACATTTTTTTTGGAATCTTTTTTTTAGACAGGCATTCTGGAGGCACACCCTGCCCATCACACCTGACTGCTCCACTCAGCAGCAAGAATCCAGATCGGCCATCAACCAAACACATTACTGGGTCTCAGGACCACAGCCCTGCAGCCATACAGCTGACAGGCCAACCCTATTGAATCAGGAAAGCCCATTTCCCCTTCTTCCTCCTCTTGGCTAAGCATGTCTTCTTTAAAGCACTGGGCATTCTCCAGTGTGCTAGGCTTCCTTACCCTTTCTCTAAAACTTCCCTTCCCATCAAGTGGCTGCTTGTCTGCCAGCAGTCTGACCTCCATGCCAGCTTGGGGCATGGCTTTCTGTCCTCTTCTCCCCTGGCTTCCTATGGGCAGCTGGGCTTGTCTGCCCTGGGATTTTTCTCTTTTAAACTCCAATAAAATTGTCCTTGATCTTCGATTTTTTTTTCAATTGCAGATAAACTTTCACAATATTTGCAAAAAGACCGGACCCAATAAAAATAAGGCAGACGTCATGAAAAGCATGAGACAAATACTACACACAAGTACACAAATAATATAAGCAACAGCTCAATTCTAAAATGGGCATGGTTCAGAAATTTAAAGTAAATTCAGATCTCCTAATCAGATTTGGATATAACATTAATATACACAACAAAGAGGGCACAACAGAGAATTATCAGAGCAAGAGAATATAGTTAATACTTACCTCAGGAGGAGAAGTAAGCCCTTGTCTCCAAGGTGGGATAAGGCTGGTTTCATCTGAATAAGAGCATGAAGGTTGGCCTATAGGGACAATCATCAAGTTAACAGTTATACACGATAATATATTCTTTGTTTCAAAACACATACACACTGTGCTTTCGTAACACTGACAAATAAAGTAGTTTGAATTAAAATGTGGCCAAACGCTTCATTATTACAACAATAAAACTCAGCTTTACCTTGTCCTCACAAGCTTCATCAAGGATATCCAAAGCTTCAGAAGAAATTGTTTGGTTCTTATCATGTAGCTGAGTTACTAATAACTCAATTCCCCAGTTGTTGAAGAACTCAACATTAGCTCGCAATAAAACTCTTAAATGTTTTGTTGCATACAGCCTACAGGCCTAAAGAAAAAAAGGAATGCATTAAAAGTCATCAGAGATAGCCTGTTTGCTATCGTTTTGAAAAAGCCCTTCTACGTGGCAGAAGGACAGGAATTTAGGAACAGCCCCCGCCCCTTCTGATGAACAGCTTCATCCTTGTAACTTCAAATGGTTTTATTGTGAACTTCCTTGGAAGACTAGTGCTTTTTAGAATGTGTACTAAAGAGAATGTGTGAATGCAATGCCCAACCATCATTAATTATGCATCAAATTTCTTGTCTGGGGAAGCCACAGGGCCAACATATGCGGAGTATGATGGGCCCTGGAGAAAGGACCTCGGTGATCACAGAATGTCCTCTGCCAGATAAGTGAAGAGACTAAAAGTTAAGGCTAACTCAAGTTCACCCCGTACTCTTAGTTTACCTAGCCTAAAATCTATAATGGCTCAGCTATACTTTTCAAGCATCCCAATGAACTGGTTGGAGTCAGCCTCATCTCCTGTGCTGTACTCACGTCAGTAGCTGCTGTGAGGATCTTTGAAAGAATGACTCGAGCTAAGCCATCCCTGCTATAGTCCAGGCTAGAAACAGTGAGCTTTAGCAGGTGATCCTGGTTTTTCAAGGAACAAAGATTAAGGAGACTAAAAAAAAAAAAAAAAAAAAATTGTTATTACTGTGTTCATTCATTAACTCAGTAATTTTTATCACCAGCTATATTGAACTATGACTGACCAAAAATTATGCATTTCAAAGCAGACAACCTGTAGCTATAGTTACCTGTCAGGTGATAAATGCATTAATGGATCCATTAGCATGGATGATTACCATTTTAAGGGATGGATGAGCATGTGAAAATAATTCAACTTATTTTTATTTTTTAAAGATTTATTAATTATGTATACAGTGCTCTGTGTGCATGTCCACCTGCAGGCCCGAAGAGGGCACGAGATCTCACTATAGAGGGTTGTAAGCCACCATGTGGTTGCTAGGATCTGAACTCAGGACCTCTGGAAGAGCATGCAGTGCTCTTAACCTCTGAGCCTTTAGCCTTCAACTACATTTTTTAAAATCCTATGTAAATATTTCTGGTAAAAATTATTTACCAAACACGCATATGTGAGCCTACAAAGTATACTGTATATGTGGATGCATTGCATTAAGATTAAAGTTTAGGTTTACATTGCAACAAAATTTGAGAACACTCACCACTGAAAGACACTGCATTTTTCTAGCATTTTGACACCATGAGGATGACAAGACAGGGTTCCGATAAATAAAAAGTAGTGTTGACTAAGGGTGGTCAGTAAACCATTATTCTGAAGGCTTCTTTCAGGTTTCATCCCAGATGAAGCAGTGAGCCACTGAACAATATCTTTCACAAGATCTTCTAAGTATCCCTGCCCGTCCTGTAATTAGAAAATCATCTTTAGTGATGGTAAGTCACTAGTAACAGACAGGATCACTGAGTGTGAATTTTAATCCCTTAAAAAAAAAAAAAAAGAAGTTACATGGAGCTACTCTTTATTTTCCATTTCTCCATCTTACCTGAGAGTAAACTAGGCCATCTAGAGGGCAGACAATTCTCTAAAATTTCATAACTCGGTAGGGGCTGAGGATTCAAATACAGGTCTAAGCTTATATTTCTTTATTTTATTTTTATTTTTATTAATTCACTCATATTACATCTCAATAGCTATCCCATCCCTTGTATCCTCCCATTCCTCCCTCCCTCCCACTTTTCTCCTTACTTTCCTCCCCTATGACTGTGACTGAGGGGGACCTCCTCCCCCTGTATATGCTCATAGGCTATCAAGTGTCTTCTTAGTAGCCTGCCATCCTTCCTCTGAGTGTCACCAGGCCACCCCATGAAGGGGACATGGTCAAACATGGGACACCAAAGTTTGTGTGAAAGTGAGTCCCCACTCTCCACTTAACTGTGGAGAATGTCCTGTCCATTAGCTAGATCTGGGTAGGGGTTCGATGTTTACTGCATGTATTGTCCTTGGCTGGTGCCATAGTTTGAGCAGGACCCCTGGGCCCAGATATGCCCATCATGTTCTTGTAGGTTTCTAAGACCCTCTGGATCCTTCTATTTCCCCATTCTCCCATTAAGCTTATGTTTCAAATAGGGCTTATACTACCTACAAAAAGAAAGTAAACTACCATGGAGGATATGGTGACATACACTTAATCCTAGCATTCTAGGCCAGCAGATCACCGCTGCCTTTGAGGACAACAAAGCCTACCTAGTAAATTCTAGGCCAGACCAGAGCGGTCAGGGAGGGAGGGAGGGAGGGAGGGAAGAAAGAAAGGAAGGAAGGGAGGGAGGGAGGGAAGGAAGCAAGGGAGGGAGGGAAGAAGGGAGGGAGGGAGGGAGGGGACAGATTCAACCAAAAAAAACATTTACTGTGACAGTCTCTGGAAGGCTTACCTCTTCAGACTCAAGAAGAAATTCAGTAAACTGACAACCAACAACTGTGAGTTGCTTGGACTTGCCAAAGTCCAAATCCAGACTGGCATACAGTTTACTGCTGGGCTTGTAAAAATACAGAAGTCTGCGCACAAACCTAAAATCAAGATGAAATTAGATATAAAGCAGAAAACTAAACAATTATTAAGAATCTTGAGCACAGACTAGGAAACTTACTAAGTACCTTGCTACATTTCATAGCATTTTAAAAAGAAACCATGAGAAATCATCATGGTGGAGTAAGGGCTTTACCGTAAGACCCAGCTGGGACAGTGCAGGCATGGCAAGGCATGGAACACATATTTTAAGTCCTCCACACTCAGGAGATAAAGGCAGAAACAGCAGTAGCTCAAAGCCAGGTTAGGCCACACAGTGGGTTTCAGGTTACAATGCAAGATCTTGTCTCAAAAACCCAAAAGAACAAAATTAAAAAGAACCCCCCACCCTCATCAACAACAACAACATAAAAGTCTGCAAAGGAGAGAAAACACATGAAGACTGTGACGCTGGACAGACATAAAGAAGCCTCTTACAGAAACTAGTTTAACTCGATTTATGAACATATTTCAGCAACTTTCAACGCTGAGCTCACTTAATACAATTAAGCTTAATTTCATGCACTACAATGTGGCCTGGAGAGGTAGCTCTGTGCAGGAGTTATAGAACTAATTGATTAAAATACCATTCCTTTATTCTTCAGGAATATCCAGAGTATCATGCTTCTTAATTTCACTGTAACTTTGCTGTTCTATAGATTTCTCAAAACCTAATATAAGCATTAACTTACATACCATTGTATGACTACAACATAAGCAATGCTAATGATAGGGGATTCTCTAAGACACCTATTAGGCCTTCTTATCCAAGGAGACTGGAACAGTGGCCATTCAGTCACAAAGAACAAAAGCATTCAGGTCCAATAGAGAAGAGACGCTTGACGTGCTCTGTGTGCTGTGACATCAGCATGCTTCACAGACAGTGGAGTTCAACAATTAGAAAGAAGAGACAACTCACAGAGTGTAAGTACAAGGTCTAGTAAAACGCACACCCTTTTTCATGCCATCCTTTGGTCAAAGTTAGGACCACAACCTAGACAATACTCCCCCAATGTGAATAACTTATCATAATGACCAAAGCTGGAAACAGAGTAAGTAATGAGAAAATTAGCTGACACATTCTGATTCTAAGACAGCACATAAGATGTTTAAAAAAAAATTAATGACTACTTTTAGCAGCCATTAACCATATTTATTTAAGTTCTGCAATGTAACTGCACAATAGATTTTACATACCTGTGCAACTGTTCATCTTTATAGTTTCTTAGATTTACATTTGGCCACTAGAAAAACACAGTATGTTATATTAGATAATGTATATTTGATAATTCCTAAGCATATAACTATAATAAATAATAGTAATAAAATGAAGACAACTGGGTAACATCCATGAAGCACCCTGTCATACCTTAAGAATGGTCCCGATGAGATTCCAATTCCATTCAAGATTCTCTTTATGCTGAAGGACTTGGCTATCCCTCAGGTTTATTAAAAGAGCTTCCTCTGTATCCTAAAACCACCAGATAGTAGGAAGGACATTAGGCATATATGCGTATATTTGAAAACTAAGTTGTAATTTAAAAAATGAAAAAGGAGGAATGACATTTATAGATAGGTCATTAGTGGTCCTCAATAATTATTTTCAAAATTTACTTAAAGCAACAAAAACAGAACAGAACTAGGGTAGGAGATGGTTTAGCTAGCAGAGTGCTTGCCTTACAAGCATGAGGACCCAAGTTCAATCCCCAGAACCTACACATGCGCGACATTGGTGACATGCACTTGTTATCCCATCACTGTGGAAGATAAAGGAGAATGCGGAGCTGGGCCTACAGTGTGAGTTTTCAGTCAATGAAAAACCCTGTCTCAAAAACAAATAAAAACAAAAGACTCAAGTACATGGTGTCTAGAACAGCACCATGTTTTCTGTTGTTCTCTGGTCTCCACACACATGCACATACCTACACGAATACCCACAACACACTCTACTGTCACATACACCTCAACACAGCCCCTGGATTCCTATTCATGGTAAAAACTAGTCACTTGAAAACCCATCTGCCTGAATAAAATGGAAAACCCAGACCAGTGCAAATATACTGTAATCCAGCTGCTGAGAATTAGGAAACTAAATTACAACTATGTTCATTTTTCATGTCAGTACCTTAAGAACAAATATATCTTTCTGAACTCGAAGATACTGATCCCGTTTCTGGTGTGTTGCAATTGCTTTTTGAATGATGTGATCTAAATGAAGGCTGTAAGGCTTAGGTCCTCGTTTCTTCATTTCATGAAAGCGTTTTAAACAATTAAGGGCTGCACTGGCTCGCCTGATGAGGAGAGACAAATCAATACTGTAGCAAGGCTAGCATACTTTTCAAGTAATGGCTGCTGGGTTACTTAAGCTTACATCAATTCAAGAATAGAGAGTATCATGTGAAGTGAAAGTCAGTCAGGAACAGGATCATGATGACAACACATCAACACTGCTGATTTTACAGAGACCTATTTTGGGTTCAAACTTTCACTTAACTAATCTTTTCTAAGGTGACAGATCCATCTGTGTATGGGTTTTGAGAATTCCTTATGCAATACTGGCGAGACGGTTTGGTGGGTAAAGCACTTGCTTCGCAAGCATGACAGGTACCTGACGCCCTAGTACCTACAAAATGCCGCAACGCAGTGTGCACCTATAACTGCAGTGCTTGAGGTGAGGTCGGCTAAATCCAGGTCCTGAGAACCCGGCTGCTCGGCCAGCCTGGCCAGGAGGTGCGGTGAGCTCCTGGTTCAGGGAGAGGCGCGGAGTCAGAGAAGAGGACATCCGACTTCAGCCTGCGGCTCCTACATGCATGCCAGGCGCACCCCTTCCCAACACAGGGCCAAAACACACACCAATATTGACATACGAGAGCTCAGCTTTCCTATTAAAGTTGTGAGAGCTCTGTTCTTTACATACAGTCTCCATTCTAGCTGAACCTCATTTTTGTTTACGTGAAGTTGCAATAAATTTCACTGTCCATCAATATTATCAGCAATGATCTTAGAATCAACTGAACTGGCTCCACCTTCTGTATTATTGATAACCATCATCAGAATCTTCTAAGATTATTTAATTACTTCTTTGTCCTAGGTAAATGTATAGTTTTCAAGAATTTAGCAGCAGTCAGGGATGGTGGCGCACGTCTTTAATCCCAGCACTCGGGAGGCAGAGGCAGGTGGATCGCTGTGAGTTCGAGGCTAGCCTGGTCTACAGAGTGAGTCCAGGACAGCTAAGGCTACACAGAGAAACCTTGTCTAGAAAAACCAAAACCAAACAAAACTAAAAACAAACAAAAAGAAAGAAAAAAAAAAGAGGAAACTCAGCAGCAACCAAGTCTCAATTTTAGAACTTCTGGGAAATATGGCAAGTATTTAGGGAAATAAGGAATGAAAAACAAAACAAAACAAAACAAGAGTACTACTATTTCATCTATTTTAAGCATAATTTTTAATTCTTAATGATCTCTAAGATTTGTGACCTTAATTTGACACAGTTTAGAATACCACCCTGTGGGACTGGGGCAAGCCACCCATCCTGGAGAAGAGTTGAATCGAGGTATATCCAAAGCCCAGGAGTCTCGCTCTACTAGGCAGGAGCAGGAGTCCTTCCCCTTGCCTGGGGCCTGTGTGTCCTGGCCCATGTAGCCCTGCGCCCCCACCTTTGCCTCCAGGGGTCAAGGCCTGCCTGGCAGCCAGGTTAAACTTCCTCTCCTCTTTTAAGATCATGTACAGCAAGCACCTGGAATTCTTCCTTGTGCAAAAAAGGTATCCCCAGCAACTTGGCCCTGGCTAATGATGTATGCTCACCCCCAAAGCCCCTACCCACTCTGACATTATACCATAAGCTTCCATCTGGAACCATGGTGTTCTGATAATGCCTCAGCTGAACATATCATCTCCAGTCTATGTACTGGAAAAATCAAAATGAGTAATTGTCATTTACTGATAGTAGGCCCACCTGAAAACCTCTGCACTTCTAAAGCTAAATAAGGTTTTGAAGAATATATAATCTTAAACAAAAGTTCATGGTTCCAAAAAGCTAGTAAACTGCATTTTGCTTACATTACAAAGGGGAAAATGTGGTTGACAAACTTTTTCTAGATCATAAAAGCAAACAAATTAAAATAACAGAAAAACTTGCCATTTCATCCATACAGTAAAGCCTTGTTCACAAACATGAAAAGAAAAATTGTGAATCAACCACTTACTAATACTTTATAGCTTCAATTACAAATTATTAATGTTTTGAGAACTGTAACTTTCTCTTGAGGATTCTGAAGAGAATTTCCAAGCACAACCTCCATCCATGCTGCCTATTTTCTTTCCCCGTTGAAAGAGATGGTTTTATCTAGGCAGATACTTTGCTAAGGCTCTAATACTTACAGTCTCTTCTCCTTGGGAATATCGAAGGATGCAGCCATGTTCATAAGGGTCGGCAAGCAGTGCAAATGATGGCTATGCGAATGAGGAAGAATTGTGTTTGCCTATATGGAACATCATATTTTATGAGATTTTAGAAACAAATTCAGTTATTTACAAACATAACATAGTATTTAAGACTAATATAACTTAAGGCTTTTCATGAAATTAGCAATTATTCCTACCAACACATACATATAATTTTTAATCTCACTGAATTTCAGTAAGAAAGAAAGGCTGAGCCAGTGAGATGACTCTGCAGGACAGAAGATCTGCCGCTAAATATGAGGATCTGAGTCTTACCCCAGGACCCCCATGGTAGAAAGAGACAACTAGCTCCTCCTCCAAAGTTGTCCTCTGACCCCCAGTGCACATCGGCACAACTGCACATATGAATATGTGGATGGATGGACACACACACACAAACTTTTTTTAAAGAATAAGAACAAAAATTAATTAAGCAACTAATTTTCATATATCCATTATTATGAAATATGACTTCTAAAAGGTACCAAATCACTTGTTAAATGACCGGGAGGATTATGTAGCAAACCACTGCACTTAAGAAAGTATAGAGGCTGTGCTTTATCCACCTTCTCAGAACATGACGGTCCCACAGAACAGTAATCCTTAAATAGAAACATTATCTCCTGGTACCCAGCAAAATTATACTACCAAACCAACTTCCTACCAATAAGTACATTTATTAAATGTAAAAGAGTGAAGATATGATAAAAAGTAGTGAATATTGCTACCCTTTAATCTGGCTAACTTTTTAAAAAATATTTTTATTATAGTTTTATTTGATGTGCACTGGTATGTAAGGGGTCAGATCCCTTAGAACTGGAGTTGCAGACAGTTGTGAGCTGCCATGTGGATGTTGGGGATTGAACTTAAGTCCTATGGAAAAGCACACCACTGGGCCATCTCTCCAGTCCCTAATCTGGCCAATTTTTAGTCTCTCAAGAGAATCAGAATTCCTGGGCTCGAGAAAAAAGACTAAATTTTTATCAAAAGAATCCTTCATATAAAAGAAATGAATACTGTGTCTTTATAGGCAATGATATCTTGAGAACTAACATACACCTCATCTGACCTGAAGTACTGTTTAGAATGAGATCAGAACAAGTGTCTAAGTTATTGATTAAAAAGTCAGATTTTGTAGACTGTTCAATTCTTTACTTCACATATGCACTCAGCTGCTATATGGGGAGAAACGAGATGGGAAGAGCAAAGGAGTAAACAAACATCCACTTTTGGATTTGGTTTTGAGACAGTGTCTATTATGTAGCCTTAGCTGCTCTGACATTCACTATGTAGACCAGGCTGGCTTTGAACCCAGAGATCCACTTGCGTTTCCTTCCTTAGTGCTAGGACTAAGATTAAAATCGTGTGCTACCATGCCACGCCAGAAACATTTAAAGGGGGGAGGGGAGGAGAAGCCAGCTCTTTCCAATAAAAGCAAGCCACTGCTGTATATGAAAAAAGTGTGTCCCCCCCCAAAAAAATCACTTCTTTCTAAACAAGTTTAAAGTAATTTTTGTTTTGTATTTTATCAACTGGTACTGACTAACAATTATAAATTTCTATAATGTTCTTTCTAAGTACACAAGTCTCATTTTGTGAACTTAAAACTATTAGTTTATGAAAATTATGTTATGACATTCAGGAAAGACAATTGTATTTAGAACTTTTTCAAAAACTTGTCACTACAAGGTCAAAAAGTCACTACAATGTATGGAGTACATTCCCAGCTGACTAAAATAAAATTCATGTTTTTTAAATTTTTATTTCCTGCTTTCTTTAGTAGGATGCCTTTAAGAGTGCCATCAAGATTCACAGAATCAAAATACCTACATCAAAGTGGCTAAAGGAAAAAAAAAATCAACATTCAGTATTTTGTGTTTTCCATCCATGCTACATTTATAAAACTAGTTACTGCAGACACATGGATCTCTATCAGGAGTAAGTACCAAAGGCGTTGGTAAAATCAAACTGTGTTGTCTGAGCTATTCAGTTAACCTGCTTACAACCCTAAAGGCTCAACCCACACAACTAGAAGTCAGTCTACTTACCATATGTAAGAGCTCTCCTAAAAGGATGGTCGCCCTCACTGAGATGTGGTCGTCACTGTTTGTAATCACTTCAACCAGGCCCTAGGAAGGCAAGAGGAAGTATCGCTGTTGCACAGCAGTGCGTGTGAATGTTTCTGCATCACATATGGTTTTCACGCCTAAGAACTCTGTGAGCAGACAGTATAAAGTAAAAGTTTGCAATATTACCTCTAAAAGTCCATTACGGATAAATGCAGAGAGAATCAGTGCCAAGTAATTATCCATGAGGTCTGGCCTGGAAATACAAGCACAGAAACAATTTAAATGTTCATATACCATAAAAGCAGTGCAGGTCGTAAATGGCTGTCATTTTCATTTCTGAAGTCTACCTGGATCTAGCACGATGGGGAAGAATAGTTTTTGCCTCAGCTGCCACAAAGCCATCCGAAAGCCTCCAGCTGTCCTGGAACCTTCCTGGATCTAAGAGAGTTGAACAGGTAGTTACCAGATGAGGCGATGCTGAAACAGATGAACCTGGGACTATCAGCCAGCTAGGCTACAGAAAATTTCAAAGTGCTTTAAAAAATAATCCACTTGGGGGTGGTAGAGATTGTGTTATGATTGGCAAAAGTGTGGATGCTTCTATAATGCGGACACTTGTCAAGTGGTACAGGTGCCTGCGACAGCAGCAGCACCAGGGAGTGAGCACACCTGCATATCACATGCAACATACACAACTGTGCACGTAAATGTATACAGTTGGAACTTCCTTCATTTGGGGACTTAGTCACCTTATGAATTAGACAATTCTCTAATTACAAGAAAAAAAGAAAGGAAATGTTCAGATTTGTATTTCACTATTTAGTAATTTGTTTCCATCAAGTCACTTTAAAAATGTCAGCAACAGGTTCCAGTGCACTTCAGCGCTTACCTACACTGAGCAGGGCTTCTATGAACTCGTCGGTCACAACAGGCAGAGGCAGACGAAATATGTCATAGAGCACTTCAAGCAGCCCTCGCTGGAACAGCAAACACAGCTCACTTATTTCCACAGATAAAGTTTTTAATGACTTTTAAAAGGTCATTTTTATAGAGTAACAAAATTAATGAAAACATACCTAAAACATTCTATCAAGACTATATTAAGGAAGGGATAATTACTAAATATTTAACATAAATGTATTTAATTTTAAAAATCTTTATCACAGATTTCAGTTCTTTCCATGTATAGGGACAGACATCAGTTAATGGTCAGTGGCGTGGCTCAGTGGCAAACCACTTGCATACAACATCCCAAGGTTTGATTCTCAACACCTCAAAAAAGGGTCAATGAAACTGCTCCTTTTGTTCCTTGACCAGAGACTTTCAGTTTAGAAGAATACCCTCCCATTTCCACGACCTAGTGCTTTTCATTTCCTATTTTAAGCAAGAAACGCCTAGTCACTGCTTTCTAACAGTTTTTCCAACTATCGGCACAGTCCATTTAAAGAAAAACTAGGAGGCAAAATGGAGAAACAAAATTAAAACAAAAATATTTAAGGGAAAAAAAAAAGAACTTAATTAACATATTTTTTCTAAACATTAAATTTGGTTCAGTTATTTAATATAAATTTCCTAATTATAACAATTTCAAAATATAGCTAATAAATCATGCATAAGTAACCACCATCTTCAAAATAAAAACACTAACAGAGTAGCAAAAATATATAAATTATGAAGCATGATTACGTAAATACAACATCTACTTAATAAGAATGCCCTTCTGTTTTACTCACATTGTTTTAATAAACTATAATTAATTTATATTTCAGCCCAAATTTTAATAAAATTGCCACTCCTAACAGTATTTTAAGTTATTTATATATAACTATTAAGTATTCATGCACTGAAAATGCTCTAAACTAAAAATTACCAACTTGAAGAAACATTTCACCTAAAATGATTTCTAAAAACCCTGTGCACGTGTGTGTTTATGCGTGAAGTGTGTATGTGCCCACCTGAGTACAGATGACTATGGAGATTAGAAGCATTGGATTTCCCTGGAAATGCAGTTACAACACATGTGCTGGGAAACTGGCCTGAGTCCTCTGCCAGAGCAGGAGACACCCTGACGCAAAGCCCTCTCTCCAGCCACTCATGTGTCTTTTAAAGGTCCAGGCAACTTACCCTTATTTCCATATTTGGTATGCAAAGTACTCCAATTAGAGATTGGATCCCAGAGTTTCCAGGCTTGCATAAATTAATAATACCTAAGAAGGATAAAAGTTAAACAAATTTAACTAAGAAAGAAATTCCACACTAATGTGTCATAATATAAAAATCTAAGTTATATTAGTTGCTTATTATAATTGATATGTAAAGGATACCAAGTAGTCTAATTTTTCTACTAATTGGAATCTGCCATTAATTTCATCATCTAAACTCCTTATCAATTTTTATTTTGTATCTAGAAAGTGATGAATATCAAGGTGGCTATAAATGAATACTTCTCTGGGAGTAAGAACATAAGAGAGGAAAACAACAGTATTTTCCCTACCTAATACTCCTTAGACTACAGTAAAAAACTGCATGACATTGTCAAATTTAGTTCTAAAATCTCCTAAGTGCACAAACAAGAATAAGCAACAGATTCCAAATAAAGTTCACAGACAAAGTTTCAGTTACAGAACTTTAAAAGTACTAAAATTTCCTATCATAAAAATATGTAAATAGGTGATAAGCCAAGCACCAAAGCTCAATAGAATTATCATAAAATGCAAACTGCATAAATGAGAGACCACTACACTACACTAAAGTAGCTATCACCAAAAAAACCTACAACAGCAAACAGTGCATGTGCACCTCCTTTAGGACTGCAAATGCTGGCATGTGCAAGCTTTCATCATTAGAGAAACTTAGAGGGAATGCTGAAGACACTGGGAGAAACTGGCATACAGACAGTGAAGCAAGGTAAACAAAATCCACACAGCGGGCGTACACGCTAACCACTGCACTGTGGTTGTTACTTTTTTTGAAATATTCTGTATTAAAATTTAAATGCTAGGAAAAAATGTTTTTAAGTAGTCACATAGGACTCTGAAGCTCCCTGTCACCACTACAATGGCTGAGAGGTGTATTATCAAACAGCCTTAGAACCAGATGTGTTTCAGATTCAGATCCTGATTTTTTTTTCAAACTTCAGAATTCCTGCAGGTGTGCCATGGGATAATTCCTGTGTGATCTCAACATAAATTTCTTTATGTTTCATGTATACATATTCTAAGGACTAAACTCAATGTTTTTGTATTATGAGTCACATGAGGTCAGATGTAGAATCTTCTACTTATGACACTGCTTTAAAAAAACTCTCAAATATTGTAGCATTTTGGGTTTTATATTAAGGAAGATCAATTTGCATCGCTGTGTGCCATATAAATCTACATTATATTCTATAATTTCTCTCTGGACTTAGAATCAAATTTCAAGTCACAGTAATCACAGAAAGCAGAATTAAACGCTCAAGTCCTTGCAGTGCTCTTCTCACACTTTGATATCTGACAGTAGTGTAAGAAACCAGAAGTTACGATATGGGTGTTGATGCAGTAAAAAGGCCACTGACATCTGTGGAAAAATCTATGTAGAACTAACACTGCAAAATTGCATTTAATTCATAAATAGTGCCACAGAATCTAAAGACTATTTAGCAAACTACTTCTGTTAGATCAAGGTTGTAACCGAAATGTTATTATTTTTTCTAGTTCAACACAGGACAGAAAGCATCTAACTTAAAGTTTCTAGTCATAGATTAGCATATAAAGTACAGGAAAAAGCCGGTTAGTAAGAGCGTATGAGATGCACTTTAAAGAGAGACACAGTGACAGTGAGTGGAGGATAAAAGGCAGGCATAGTGAGCAGTCAGGCTGTCTTGGTGTTTAGAACAAAAATGGCTGTAACAGCAGTTAAGCTTAGGGATAACAGAGCATACTTAATGACAAAACAGCATCGTCTTGGAGTAAGGGCAAAGATGGTTGAACTTGCCAGGGTGACCTAAGTCATGTCCATGTTAAAAAAAGACATGGGGGTTAGTGATACACAGCTTCACACTTCCAGCTTTGGGGACCTCGGGGATCGTGTGTCAGGAACAGAGTCCCAGAGGCAAGCTGGCTGTCTTGGGAGGTGACGAGGCCTAGATGAGGCATTGCTCAGACTAACGCTGTGAGAGGGAAGACTAGAGCAGCAGCCCAGTCTTCTCAGCACGTGATGCCACGTTCCTTAACACTTCAGCCTCCACAAGTGGGAACCACATAACCCTCTATTTTAAAATAAATTGCCTATTTTTTGATATTTTGTTTTGACAACAGAAAAATAAATTAGAACAAGTATGAAAAATGCTCTATTTACTCACAGGTCCACATACAACCTTTCAGTTGCACATGAAGGTGAGTAAAATATTAGAATGGGGTTTTCACTGAGGTACCAAGGAACAGAGGAAGCACACTGGAAACATACTAGCTAGGATAAACAGCCTTGCGGAAAAGATACGTGTAAGGCGTCCTTAAGTACACAGCTATGTTTAAGTAAGTTCCTCTGCTCTGCTTATGGCCGACGCTCCTTTCTAAGCTCTCTCTGTGGTTATACTATGAAACTAAGTATGTACTCTGTAGAAAGATGAAGCACGCACATCCCTGCACTAAGGAAATCTGCTGCGCTGGAGACACAGCCTGAGAGTAGAACTCCTGCATAAAGCCCTGGGTGCAGTACAAGTAAACTGTAAAAATCAATAACAGAGAAGTCTGAGACTCCTAACACCTGCTTAATTTACTATTTATGACATCACTATCCCGTTTTTAAGTAACAAGCTTCAGCAAGACATACAGCCCATTAGCTTTGCCTTTTACTTTGGAAGTCTTAGGGGAAGGAAGGTAGATAATGCTAGATTTTTCTTAATATGTTCAGGTAATCATTAGCACAGTGACTTGACTTGCAAATCTAACAAGTATATGCACACACAGATGGCAGTATTCTACTTACTATAAATTCCCTTTACTGTCTTTTAATAATTTACTAACTCTCCTTGGTTATCATACCACAAACAAAAACTACATTCATATTTAAATTAGATGCGATAGCAATTGAACACTTCATAAACCACGTATGGCTTAGTTTCCTTCTGTCACTGAGCAGCACACAGAACCTACCTGCCCACGAGCGGAATGTGGCAATGATTCCCATTTTACTGGCTAGAAATCGTGCTTCTCTGTCTTCTCTGTTGCAGGGTGGGGGTGGGGAATTCGTAAAGACACAAATTTAAACTGAAATGAGTTTTTGCTGATATCAGAGAGAAATCCATCATTAATGTTAATTATTTACATTTGAAAGCAAAACAAGATGTTTTGAAAAATATCTGATCTATTTTAAAACCAGTTACTCAATTTTTAGTCTAAACTGATCTTCAATTTTAAATGGGCAATGTAAGCCAGGTGTGATAGTGCACACCAATAATCTCAGTGCTCAGGAGACAAACAGGAGAGCTGCTGTAGGTTCAAGGTCACACTGGTCAATACAGACCTGGGTAGCGAAGGGTAACATTGTAAGGCAAAAAAATGAATAAAGGAATAAAAATAAAACCCACAACATGATTTACAATGAAGTTATAAATCCTGATCTTTCTGAAAACCATTCTTAGGTGTGCCTCAAATGAGCATCAGGAACAGAGAGGGCTAACTAAGAATGAGTGTAGCAATGACGCTTAGGAACCAAGAGCGCACTGCAGGGGCTCTGGTCAGCACTGCATTCTCTTCAGCTTCTCTATGCAGCAGCCTCAGTAACCTCATCATCAGACAGCTATTAAGTAACAAGAGGAATTCAGTATCGTATTGGTTAGAAAAACACAAATTAGCTTTTCTTAAAGCTTTCTTTTAATCTGTACCATGTAACTGTGAGAGAAGTACAGCATAAGCCAGGAAATAGGACATTTACTCTACTCCCACTGCCTTGGCTCTGAACATAATCAGTGTGAACACAACGAAGACAGTAAGCACACAGATATCCACCCTATCAGGAATTTGTGGTACTTACTTGAGCTGGCCTTCAGTTGTATCTGGACTGTGTCTGTAGTGGAAATCAGTATAGGGTGCTAAAATTCGCTAATTAGAAAAAGAAAGAGAAAGACAAAGAATTTTTATTATAACAAGTATTCTTTCTATCACACAAATATTAATTCAATTTCTGTAGCTTTAATTGGATTGACTGTCTCGGAGATTTGTTCCTCCAAATTCATTTTTAAAATGCAGCATGATTTTAAATACAAGCTAAAATTTTAATTCATAAATTCAGATATAATGTGCATCTAAAGAAAGCAGACACAAGCATAAAGGTTATTTCTAGATGCGGTTGGCAGCCATGTTCCTTCAGCATTCATTACGATCTCAACCAAACACATCTTGATTCCATTTCTTATGCTGGGAAATCAGCTGTCCATGTTTTTATTTTTCAAGGTGGTGTGTCTTTCTGTTGGTTTCTTCTCCTCCTCAAGTTTTTCTTAAGAGTTTAAGTGATCTGGATTTAGCAATCCTACAATAAAGTGGCTAACAACTTCTTTTCTTTTGTTTTCACTGCTTGCAAAATATAGTTAAATATAGAAACTAAATTTTAGCCATTTTACTCTGGATCCTTGCTTCTGCCAACCTTCTCTTTCCTTTCCAAAGACAGAAACTGCGTTCTTCACATGCTATGTTCTGTGTGACCCTCGCCCCTATCGCAATTTATTCTGGTTATTTTATTGACTTGTTTTTGTTTTCTTGATAGCTCCTTGTACACAATGAGATTTCAATTTCACAGAATTCTGAATTCTAGATACATTTCTTCACACTAGAAATTCTATTTGATTCATTTTGTATGTCTAATTATATAATAAAATTCTTCATATCTTCACATAGTTATCTTCAAGAACAAGTTAACTATAATTTACTTGAGTCTTTTCTATTTGGATTATGCCTGAGCAAGTTCTAAGATATTTTTTTTGGGGTTTTCAGTGATGTGATCATGTCTTTTTACATATATAGAAATCATATGTGTGTGCATGTGTGTGTTGGGGGCTGACTTGCCTATGCAAGCACTTTCCACCTTACTTTCTGAGACAGCCTAAGTGAACCTAGAGACAACGGCAGAGGCTAGAGTGAAGGCCACTGAGCCCAGGATCTGTCTTGTCTCTGCCCATCTGCCATACCTATTTTGCTCATGTGGGTGCTGCAGATGCTAACCAAGCCCTTGTGCTCCACCAAGCATTTTACACACTGTGCCAACTAGCCAGGCCATGACTAGAAATTTCTGATGAATGTTCGACAGTCATTTGTAGAATGTTATCTTCCAGCAGAGGGGGTTAATCTTTCTTCTATGCAGGTAAACGACAGGAGCTAGTCATCTGATCCCAGTGACTGTGCTAAACACAGGTAAACCACAGGAGCTAGTCATCTGATCCCAGTGACTGTGTTAAACACAGGTAAACCACAGGAGCTAGTCATCTGATCCCAGTGACTGTGCTAAACACAGGTAAACCACAGGAGCTAGTCATCTGATCCCAGTGACTGTGTTAAACACAGGTAAACCACAGGAGCTAGTCATCTGATCCCAGTGACTGTGCTAAACACAGGTAAACCACAGGAGCTAGTCATCTGATCCCAGTGACTGTGCTAAACACAGGTAAACCACAGGAGCTAGTCATCTGATCCCAGTGACTGTGTTAAACACAGGTAAATGACAGGAGCTAGTCATCTGATCCCAGTGACTGTGCTAAACACAGGTAAACACAGGAGCTAGTCATCTGATCCCAGTGACTGTGCTAAACACAGGTAAACCACAGGAGCTAGTCATCTGATCCCAGTGACTGTGCTAAACACAGGTAAACCACAGGAGCTAGTCATCTGATCCCAGTGACTGTGCTAAACACAGGTAAACCACAGGAGCTAGTCATCTGATCCCAGTGACTGTGTTAAACACAGGTAAACCACAGGAGCTAGTCATCTGATCCCAGTGACTGTGTTAAACACAGGTAAACCACAGGAGCTAGTCATCTGATCCCAGTGACTGTGCTAAACACAGGTAAACACAGGAGCTAGTCATCTGATCCCAGTGACTGTGCTAAACACAGGTAAACACAGGAGCTAGTCATCTGATCCCAGTGACTGTGTTAAACACAGGTAAACGACAGGAGCTAGTCATCTGATCCCAGTGACTGTGTTAAACACAGGTAAACACAGGAGCTAGTCATCTGATCCCAGTGACTGTGCTAAACACAGGTAAACCACAGGAGCTAGTCATCTGATCCCAGTGACTGTGTTAAACACAGGTAAACCACAGGAGCTAGTCATCTGATCCCAGTGACTGTGTTAAACACAGGTAAACACAGGAGCTAGTCATCTGATCCCAGTGACTGTGCTAAACACAGGTAAACACAGGAGCTAGTCATCTGATCCCAGTGACTGTGTTACAAGTTACCTGTTATTCTAGTGACACTCAGTATGACTGTCTGTTTTGTGATCCTAACATGTCCTGCCTGTGTTTTCAATACAATTTAGTATTTTTTTCTACTTAGCTGTGAGAATGAGACTTTTAATAAGATTTCTTTTAATTGTTTTTAATTATGTGTATGTAAGCTTTATTTTGAATTATGTATAAGTATGTGTGTGTAAGTACATGCTCATGAGTGTAGGTGTCCACAGAGACCAGAAGAGGGGCTGGAGCTGGAGTGGAGGAGATGTGATCTCTCTGACACGGGTGGTGCTGGATTCAAACTGAGGTGTTCTGAAAGAGCAGAGACAGGTCTTAACCACTGAGCCATATTTATAGTCCCAAACAGATTTTGTGTTTTTTAAAGACAGACTCTCATTACATAGCCTTGGTTGACATGGAATTTACTATGTAGACCAGCATGGTCTTGAACTCATATCTGCCTGCCTCTGCCTCAAGCGCTGGGGTTAAAATGCATGCACCATGGCAAGAATTTTAAAGCATATGTTCTGTATGTTTAAACAACTTTGAGAACTTGGTAAATGTGAAGAACACGAGATTAGTTTCCAGATTATTACTTTAGCACTCCATAGCTTCCGAAAGCTCTCCATTTTTCTAGTCAAGGAAGAGCTTATGTGAGTTTCCCCTACAATATACCCCTCGTAACAAACTGTCCAGGAAAAAGTAAGCAGTTACACAATTACTTGTATAAATTCACTACAAATAAATACCAGGCAAACTAAAAACTGAGACACAAAACTTTCAGTCCATCACACATCTATTTTTAACAGAAGGAAGGTGATGTCTGGCAGTAGAGATCACTACAAATAGTTTTTTACAGAAAAGGTATTGGTTTAGAATGAAAAGAAACTGGTATGATGTGTAAAAAAGCTACATTGTGTTAACTGATTCCACAAGGAAGACATGGTGATGAGGACAGAACAGTGGTAACAAGCAAAGGAGCCAGTATTTATTGTGAAGAGCTAGGCAACACATTTCATGTAGAACGGGGAATGCACATCACTAAACACAAACGTGTATGCTTGCCAAGTACTGCAGTTACTATTAAGATTTGTTATTTGGAACATTTAACTTTCAAGGTGTATTTTTTTTGTTGGGGGGTGGGGTTGAAACAGGGTTTCTCTGTGTAGCCTTGCCTGTCCTAGACTTGCTTTGTAGACCAGGCTGGCCTCAAATTCACAGAGATTTGCCTGCCTTTGCCTCTAGAGAGTGCTGGGATTAAAGGCGTGTGCCACCACTGCCCAGCTTAAGATAATTTTTTACTTTGTTTTGTTATTCATTCACATGACATCCTGATTCTAATCCCCTGGTTATCTTCCTGCTCCCATTCTCTTTCCTTCTTCCGTCCTCTTCCGCTCCACCAGACCTCTGACAGGTGGTCCTCCTCCCCCACTGTCTGACCACTGCCTATCTGGTCTCATCTGTGGCTAGATACAAAATCAACTAAAAAAAATCAGTAGCCCTCCTATATACAAACAAGCTGAGAAAGAAATTAGGGAAAACACACCCTTCAGAGTAGCCACAAATAATATTAAGTATCTTGGTGTAACTCTAACCAAACAAGTGAAAGACTTGTATGAAAAAAACTTCAAGTCCCTGATGAAAGAAATTGAAGAAGATATGAGAAGATGGAAAGATCTCCCATGCTTGTGGATCAAGAGAATCAAGGTAGTAAAAATGGCCATCTTACCAAAAGCAATCTACAGACGTAATACAATTCCCATCAAAATACCCACAAAATTCTTTACAGACCTTGAAAGATCAAGTCTCAACTTCATATGAAAAAACAAAAAACCCAGAAAAGCTAAAATACAATCCCGTACAATAAAGGATCTTCTGGAGGAATCTCCATCCCGGATCTCAAGCTGTACTATAGAGCAACAGTAATAAAAACAGCATGGTACTGGCATAGAAATAGGCTGATAAATGGAATTGAATTGAAGACCTAGAAATATACCCACACACCTATGGTCACTTGATTTTTGACAAAGATGGCAAAGCCATACAATGGAAAAAAGATAGCATCTTCAACAAATGGAGCTGTTCTATCTGGTGGTCAACATTTAGAAAAATGCAAATAGACTCATATTTATCACCCTGCACAAAACAAAGTCCAAGTGGATTAAAGACTTCAACATAAAACCAAACATATTAATTTTTTTAACTTTGAAAACAATTACCATCAATTTGCTTATGAAAAAGCTAAGTCAGGAGAAGACTTGCCTAAAGCTATGAAGTTAGCAAAGTCAAAGGATGAATTCACACCCACACTAATGGGGTGACATCTTACTAAAGAAGAAAGACGTTTATGGCTAAAAGCACAAAATACAGCAATTTATTTAAAAATCTACCATAGTCTTTACAGGTTATTTTCATCTACATAAAGGGTTGCTACTTTGCTTTATAATGTATAGAAATGAGAGTCTACCTTCTTTTAGTCATCTCTTGACTTTGAACATAAAAATCTTGTTTTAATATTAACTATTCTACTTGATAAATATTAAAGCTAAGCGTTTTATAAAATATCATTAATACCCATTGGCACAGGAGTCTAATGAATAATACATTAAAACTGGGTCTTATTACATTTGTTAGTTATGGTAGTCTGATGAACCCTTAAGCATCTTCAATGTTCTTTTAAAAAGCCAAGAATATTGGCGCTGCCTATAATCCCACCTACATGGCAGGCTGAGGTAGGACCTACAATCTGGAGACCAGGCCAGGGAACATAGCAAGACCCTATCAAAAAAGAAAAGAAAAATCCTAGCAAAATCAGAACTTCTACATTTAAGGATCCTTCCCTAAAATGGTAAGGATAATTAGAAAATAATAAACATCTTAAATCTTAGATAATTTATAATGTAATACTTAAGTCTTTGATTTAAACTTATTTTGGATGCTCTCTTCAATAGACAATGTAGTCCATTCCCCAAAACAAACTGTTGAGATCAAGTCTGTGATAACTGCCGCCTGATACTGTCTCACTAACAGCCCTGTCTGGCCTCCCAAAACCCATTACTCCTTCTCTGCCTCATGAATGCTAGGATTACAGTCATGGGCCAACATCCTCAGTTAATACCACCCTACAATAAAGAGTATACAGTGGTCTTACTACTTTAAATTAACTATAAAGTCCTCTACTTGAATTACATGAGACATACTTAAGATACATGCACGTTCAATTATAGATAGTGCTAAACAGCTTTGTTTCTCCACTGTTATTGTTATTAACTTAGTATGTGTGTGTGCACATGTGTACTTGTCTCTCTGCGTGCGCGTGCACGTGTGTGTGTGTGTGTGTGTGTGTGTGTGTAAGAGAGAGAGATGTTTATGAGTTTGGGTGTACACATGCCATGTGTGCATGTGGAAGTTAGAGTACACCTTTTGGAGAGTCTGTACTCTCCCAGCTTATTTCTGAAACGGAATTTCTTTTGAGATTTCCATCCCTGAGGTTCCTACATAAGCTTCCAGCCAGTTCATGTGTTTTCCCAGGAATTCTGGGATCACTGATGTGGACTACATCCAGGTTTTAGGAGTGTTCCCAGATCAGACACACAATAAGAGCTTAACCCTCTGAACCATCTCTTCAGCCCTCAAAGTGGTTCTTCAGAGAATTTTACTACTGCTTAATGAATAAACAGAAACTACTTAGGTGAAGACGACAGTACTAACATAGTAAACTTCTTATACAGGCGCATGTCTTCGTGCAATCTTATCCATCCTTTAGCTTGCTCATTAACCTTCTTCGGGCTATATAAAATGAACTATTTTGCATGCTGTTGAAATATTCTTGAGAATAACATTTTTAATTCATTCCCAATCAAATAACTATGAAGAACGGGAATAAACCAAACTAGCATAGGTTAGGTAATTAATGTAGCACTTGAGTCTACTATTTCAAAATTTCAAAGTAACATTATATATTTAACCATATTTTAGGGCTAGAGAGATGGCTCTGTTGTTAAAAACATTGACTACTCTTCCAGAGGACCAAAGTTCGATTCCCAGAACCCACATGACTCCTTACAACCATCTGTAACCTCAGTTCTTGGTGCTCCAATGCCCTCTTCTCGCCTCTGTGGGCACTGTACATGTATGGTGCACAGACATACATAAGACTAAACACCCATACATATTAAATAAAAGTAAGTACTTTTAATTAAAATTTATATTAGAAACATACTAAAAAGTGCCTACCTCTAATTCTACATCAGCTCGCACATACTGTCGGGTCTTTGGATGATTAAGAAGGTGCAAAATTGTAGTAATGAGGGCCTCATTTATGCGACTTAATTGGCAATCAATCACATTTTTCAGGATGGTGTTTAGTCCGCCTCGAAGGGCTACCACCTCTGGGTTCTGAAGTGCTAAAATAAAAGAAAAACTAATTATATTCATAGTACTGAGTATTTAAAGTCTACTTTTTAACTTAAATCTTAAGTTCTTTTGGATTTGAAAACTTTCTAACTAAGTATATTTACAAGTAAAAGAGTATTAGATTCATGCCTGATTTAATGTTTATTTAAATTTAATAACATTTAGTATCTTTTCCCCAATTCTTGAGTTTTAAAATGTATTTGAACAATTTAGTCATATTCTTTGGGTATATTTTACTGAATATTTTTTCTTCAATTTCAGAGTTTATTTTACCATGGAGACATTAGCCCCATAGTCTTTTTTCCAAATATTTTATAGGATTTGTTATTTTCAATTTTGCTTCAAATAGTGTGTAGCATTCACTTTTATAAAAATACACACATACATGCAAACACTCACATGTGCACTTGAGCACGTGCAAACACAAACACACAGACACTTTGTAACTTTAAGATGAAAAACTTCTCTCTTACTTTGAAGAATAGGACTGTTCCTTGCATGTAGTCTGTGCTTTTTGTTGTGGGACTTCTGGTTTGAAATAGGGCCTTGAAGTTAGCACAGAGCACAGGCAGGCCTCACATGTCCTGTTCTGTGTCCTGAGTACTGAGGTAACAGGTGTCTACCACCATGCCTGACATGTAAGCATCTTAGTGACCTAAGTTTCACTTTTTTTCACTGCCATGAAGTTGAGTTTTCTTGAGATAAATGGTACCATTGAGATAATCATCTCAATTTCCCCTTGTGAACATTTTGTTAATTATCCCAGCATGTTTCTCAAATTGATTTTTATACTTCTATTTCTTTTGGGAGGGTAGAGAGCTATAATTGTAAGCTGCCTCTGAACTGGGTCGCTCACTGGCTCTGTCTACCAAGAGCTGAGATGACAGATATGTGCTATCATGCCCAGCATTGATCATTTTTATTTTAATTTTATTAATTTATTCAGATTATAACTCAATTGTTATCCCATCACTTGTATCCTCCTGCTTTCACCCTATTCCCCTCCCCTAAGTCTAAGAGCTTTGATCTTTATATGTAATGATATGCCAACATGATTTTCAAAATGGGATCTGCAACATTTTTTGTTTTTCTAAAAATCGGTGATGCTAATAGTTTTTTGTTTTGTTTTGTTTTGAATATGAAAAGAAAAGGCTTCCTTTCTATTCCCCAGTTTCCTCTGTCAAGTTTATTCCCCTGGGTACTGACCAGCTGCCCAAGCAGGCAGCTGCAGAACTTAACTGTGCTAGTCTCGATGTGCTGCCTCCATTGTACTTGCTGTTCTCCTTCTGCACATCATGTTACTTGTATCTTCTTGAAACTCAATCTGATTTACTAAAATGTATCTCCCTACCACCTTGATCCATATTTCCTACACATTTTATGTGTTTATTTATTCTAGTCTGATTATTAATGTTGAAATATATCAAATTTGAATTTTCACTGTTCTACAGTAGCAAACATATTAGGTCATGTGTTCACTTAATTCAGTTTTCTATTTATGTTTATAGTGACAACTGCTTTCTAATATTTAAACTTCATTTACTACTTTACCAATAATATGGTCCAAAGTTTTAAACAATATTTACTAAGAGTGGTGTCTCAAAACCTAAGGTGCAAAGCGACTGAGGAAGATGCGGCATGTGGACCTCTGGCCTTCACATGAATGTGCACACATATCAACACACAGACGAAAAGGTCAACATCAGGTGTTGATTAATAGAAATACTCCTCTTCTGTTACTTTTTTAATGTTCTCATGGTTTCTTCTTCCGTGTGCGAGTGACATTTAGATATTTAGTTCTGTTCTCAGTAGCACTTTATAAGCACACGTTACTGTAAGTACAGCTTCTCGGTGTCAGGCACTGGCATGCAGCTCCGCGTTTCTTCTGTAGAATGTTTATGATTTTCATTCTAGCCTACCAACGAGGCAGCATTCTAACTGTCCAAGTACGTTTCTCAACACAGTCACTTGCCCCTTTACTATGTTACAGAGGAACAGTAGTGAGCCTTTCCAGAGCCACAATTTCCTCAGGGTTTGCAAACACTGCTATGCATTCTACTTTTGTGCAGTTTGATATTAGCATTTATTTTAAAGACTCATTTATTTCAGTGAGTTTTCAAGCATATATGTTAAAAACCTTCTAGTTAAAAGAACTCCGACTACATTTTTCTGTTTTATTAAGAAAATTTTCAACTTGAAGTTTTCCAAAATTTAAGTGTGTGTTTCAATGTTTTCTCCTTCCAACTAGTATAAACACAGGCTGAGCAGTCCGTGTTGCGTCCTAACAAGACATGCTGCTGTGCCGTGGGGTCTCACCCCTTCTTCCCTGCCCGCCCTGCCCTGCTCACCCCTTCTTCCCTGCCTGCCCTGCTCACCCCTTCTTCCCTGCCCGCCCTGCTCACCCCTTCTTCCCTGCCCGCCCTGCTCACCCCTTCTTCCCTGCCCGCCCTGCTCACCCCTTCTTCCCTGCCCGCCCTGCTCACCCCTTCTTCCCTGCCCGCCCTGCTCACCCCTTCTTCCCTGCCCGCCCTGCCCTGCTCACCCCTTCTTCCCTGTCCTGCTCACCCCTTCTTCCCTGCCCTGCTCACCCCTTCTTCCCTGCCCGCCCTGCCCTGCTCACCCCTTCTTCCCTGTCCTGCTCACCCCTTCTTCCCTGTCCTGCTCACCCCTTCTTCCCTGCCCGCCCTGCCCTGCTCACCCCTTCTTCCCTGCCCGCCCTGCTCACCCCTTCTTCCCTGCCTGCTCTGCTCACCCCTTCTTCCCTGCTCGCCCTGCTCACCCCTTCTTCCCTGCCCGCCCTGCTCACCCCTTCTTCCCTGCCCGCCCTGCTCACCCCTTCTTCCCTGCCCGCCCTGCCCTGCTCACCCCTTCTTCCCTGTCCTGCTCACCCCTTCTTCCCTGCCCGCCCTGCCCTGCTCACCCCTTCTTCCCTGCCCGCCCTGCTCACCCCTTCTTCCCTGCCTGCTCTGCTCACCCCTTCTTCCCTGCTCGCCCTGCTCACCCCTTCTTCCCTGCTCGCCCTGCTCACCCCTTCTTCCCTGCCCGCCCTGCTCACCCCTTCTTCCCTGCCCGCCCTGCCCTGCTCACCCCTTCTTCCCTGCCCGCCCTGCTCACCCCTTCTTCCCTGCCCGCCCTGCCCTGCTCACCCCTTCTTCCCTGCCTGCCCTGCTCACCCCTTCTTCCCTGCCCGCCCTGCCCTGCTCACCCCTTCTTCCCTGCCTGCCCTGCTCACCCCTTCTTCCCTGCCCGCCCTGCTCACCCCTTCTTCCCTGCCCGCCCTGCTCACCCCTTCTTCCCTGCCCTGCTCACCCCTTCTTCCCTGCCCGCCCTGCCCTGCTCACCCCTTCTTCCCTGCCCGCCCTGCTCACCCCTTCTTCCCTGCCCGCCCTGCCCTGCTCACCCCTTCTTCCCTGCCCGCCCTGCTCACCCCTTCTTCCCTGTCCTGCTCACCCCTTCTTCCCTGCCCTGCTCACCCCTTCTTCCCTGCCCGCCCTGCCCTGCTCACCCCTTCTTCCCTGCCTGCCCTGCTCTGCTCACCCCTTCTTCCCTGCCCGCCCTGCCCTGCTCACCCCTTCTTCCCTGCCCGCCCTGCTCACCCCTTCTTCCCTGTCCTGCTCACCCCTTCTTCCCTGCCCTGCTCACCCCTTCTTCCCTGCCCGCCCTGCTCACCCCTTCTTCCCTGCCCGCCCTGCTCTGCTCACCCCTTCTTCCCTGCCCGCCCTGCTCTGCTCACCCCTTTACATTTTGCTTCATTTTATGGCACAGAAATCAGTAAACTTTCTAGGCATCCCATACATCAGCACATTATAAAGTTTTTACAGTTTTCATAATTATCATATTATATTATCATATTACATATATTATCATATATCATATAGATAATATTATGATGATAATTATAATAATCATATTTCTGATCTTATTTCTACACCAGGTATTAAGGACAGCACACTGAGTCTTCAGTGGTAGAATGGCTCTTCTGTTTCAACTTAAACTTTACTAATTAATTTACTATTCCAAGACAAAATATGATCTTCACTATTTCTAATTTTTAGTAATATAAATAAATAAGTAAATAAATAAATCCAACCCAACATTAGCCACACAGGCATTTGGCGGTTATTTGCTTTTACTATTTTACTTAACTTTGTTACTTTTTTTGTTTGCTCTGCCAACAAGCAATAATTTTAGTTCCATTTAGTAAACTCTGTAGGTACTAAAATCCAGTTATGATTTATTTGATGATTCAAAATCTACTGTTCTCCCAATGTAGAGAGAAATATGCGCTGTGGTTTTTTGTTTTGTTTGGTTTGGTTTGGTTTTTTTGAGACAGGGTCTCTCTGTGCAACCCCGGCTGTCCTGGACTTGCTTTGTAGACCAGGCTGGCCTCGAACTCACAGAGATCCATCTGCCTCTGCCTCCCAAGTGCTGGGATTAAAGGCATGCACCACCACTGCCGGCTGTACTTATGTTTTTATTCTCACTTTTTTCCCTCTAATCTCTGATCCCTAGTAAAAAGGACTTTATTCATTTCATGTACTGTAGACTATTACTTTTAAACCATATCAATATACAGTATCACAAATATCATAAGGCTAGACTTTACATTTTATTATTATTGTTGTTGTTCTTGTTGGAATATAATCAAGTTTCATGCTAAATACACTTCAAACTTTATAAGACAACATAATTTTTGAAGTATTTGATAAATAACATTTTCTACTTTTACACCACAAATGAACATTGTCATATTTTTGCAGCACTAATAAAGCTTATTTTCTTTTAAAGACATTAGGGAAGGTTTTATGTACTTTACAGAACATTTTATTACTTGAAGAAAATTCTGACCTAGTTCACAGATAATAGCAATGCAGGCCCGGACCATTCTGTCTCTTTCTTGAAGCCCATCATTTCCAACTGCAATTAGTGAGTTGGCCACAGAACTAGGAAACAAGGAAGCATTCACAGTAATCATCTGTAACAGAGAAGAATCAGAAAATAAGTAATTTACTTTTTAGCACATTTTAAATTTTATTTTATTTAGAGTGAGGTAGTTAAGGGCACAGAACTCTTATAAGATTAAGGTACCAATTTTAACATGCAGCTTTGTATGGACTTCTATTATTATAACTAATAAATATTCATAATAATTACTATGGAGATGTTTCTGATTTTTTCTAATTGTTTAAAACTAAACTAATTGCTAAACAAGACTTTGCATTTCTAAGATTTTAAGTCCCTCCAGATGAGAAGCGGCATCTTACACAGCTCCTCAGTGTCCACGACGCTGCTCAGCACCATACAACTGTGCCGTACCGTCAGCAGCACGCCCCTGCCTCTCACCTCTGACTGTGCCGTACCGTCACCAGCACGCCCCTGCCGCTCACCTCTGCACTTCTTTTACCTCTCTTACCTGTTGCTATGCCGGAAGGTAGACTGACTAATCCAGAATATTTTCCTAATATTTAGAAAATGTTGAGGTAGACAATATATACACCTTGTGATAAAACTCAGACCTTCAATGTCAAAAGTCAAATTGGCCAATAACATAACTGCAATTCTGGAGATAGGTTGAGAGTATTACCTTTGACTTAGAAAGCAGCAAGAAAATAAAGCAGGTGGCAAACTATTGTTTAAGACAGACTATCTGGTAGGTCAACTATTTCAAAGTAATACCCTAGAGTAGGAAAAGAGGAGAAGGTTTTATTTTGACAGGGAGAAAGTAACTTCCCTGGGTGTTACTGAAAGAGTTAAAATTTGTGTCTGACACAGGATACAAGATGACTAAGGACAGATACCAGGTAAAGTGTATGAGGACCAAAGGGACAATCTGTGCTGGTCAGTCTGGCTATCACACTGGTGGCTTATGTTAGTAAGTAATAATACCTGGTTCAACTGAAATTAAAGAATACAACTTCACAATCATAAAATCAATTTATTTCCAATCACTAGACTCTAAGAAAAGTTTCACAATTGTTTCTCAATCAATTCTTTATACCAAATAAAGGATGAACACAGCAGGGTGTAAGAACATGAACTTTTTTTTCCCTTTTGGCTTTTCAAGATAGGGTTTCTTTGTACCACCCTCGCTGTCCTGTGCTCACTTTGTAGACCAGACTGGCCTCGAACTCACAGCAATCCACCTACCTCTACTGGAATTAAAGGCGTACACCACCACCCTAATCTATGATTTTTTTTTTCCTTTTTTCTTCTCTTTTTTGGGGGGCCGGCATGATCTTCCTGGGGAGGAGGGATGTAGTCCCTTAGAGTTTACAGTTAATTTTTATTAGCATAGTAGGATGCTATTCATGGTTTGTGTGATCACCAGAGAGCTGTGTCAGGGATACAGCTGCTCCTGCTGAGACCCCACGCTCACAGCCAGCTCTAGCTCTACTCCAGGGGATCCAGCACCTCTGATCTGCACCTGCAACATGTGCAAATATCACACGCTCTCTACACACACACATACAAAATTTAAAATAAGTATGAATCAATCTAAAAAAATTACCCAAATAACAAAATTTATGTGATATAGTCTTAAAAGTGGGCTAAGAAGCCAGGCGTGGCGCACATGTGTATCCCAGCATTCAGGGAGGCAAAGGCAGGTGGATCTCTGAGCTCGAGGCCAGCCTGGTCTACAAAGCAAGCCCAGGACAGCCAAGGCTACACAGAGAAACCCCGTTTCAAAAAACAAAAAAACAAAACAGAAAGAGTTGCCTGAGACAACTTAACGTTTTCCAAATTAAGAGACTACTAATTAACAAACTATGTTTTCTTTGGCAACTCAATCCTCTTTTTTTAGTGAGATTGCTTATATGGAAAATGAAGATGTAAACAATGAAATAGTTCTAACAATTTCAAGTACAGTAAAAAATTCTACTCTACATTTCTTATCAGCTAAACATATATAATCCTAATATCCACAGATGTTTGTAAGCAAGCTGTACTTAACATTCATTAGCCAACATAGCTCTGCAATCTGGACGCCAGGTTTTCACACCGACTTTCCCACTATCTAGTGGTATATATTAAGGGCACATGACTCTACCAAATGGCGTTCTTACAGGTACAAGGTAAAGAAAGCAACCCTGATAATACTAATTACTACTTTATGAATAAACACATTTCATATGAATATAATAATGTTAAATTAGCATGGAAATAAGTAAAATATAGTTTTTTTGGTTTCTCTCTCTCTCTCTCTCTCTCTCTGTCTGTGTGTGTGTGTGTGTGTGTGTGTGTGTGTGTGTTTTGTGTAGAGGGGTATGTATCTGTGTACATGTTCCAGTGTGTGGAAACCAGAGGTCAATGTTGGTATTTTCCTCAATTACTCTCCATCTTATGTTTGAGATAGGGTATCTCATTGAACCTGGAGCTCAGTGACTAAACTAAACAATTATATGCATATTCTCTCTCTCTCTCTCTCTCTCTCTCTCTCTCTCTCTCACACACACACACACACACACACACACACACACACACACAGTAAATAAATGTAATAAATTTTTACAAAATTAACTTTGGGGGGGAAACAGCTCAGTCAGTAAAGAGTCTACTGTGCAAGTATGAGGCCCTGAGTTTGGATCCCCAACAACCATGCTCTACAGATGCAACAGAGCCCATCTCTAACCCTAACTGTTGGGTTCAGAGAAGGGCAGCTCTCTGACATTCACTGGCAAGCCAGTCTAGTTGAATAGATAAAACTCCAGGTTCAAGGAGAGATTCTGAAAAGACAAGATTGATTACACTAAAGAAAAAAGCTGACACAGACCTCCTGATGCAACTGCATGTGACGATTTCAGTGGCCAAGTGTTGCTGGGAAAGAAAACATGCACCTCTAATGCTAAAAGTTCTGATAAAAGGAATAATCTCTGTGGCCTATGAAGGACACTTACTCATCAAATATGTTTTACTCTGAACACGTTTAGCTAAATGAAGGAGAAACTAAACACTGTAGCTCCTTTTCTTAGTTGCTACCAAGTACATACATACATACTTACATACATACATACATACTTTTCCACTATTAACAGACTCTAATGATTCACATCTCAGGAGGCAATGGAATACCACTGCCTCTCTGCTACATTGCTATCAACTATAATCCTAGCATCAGGATGCAGCTAGAGGATTGCCAGGAATTAGAGGACTACACACACACACACACACACACACACACACACACACACACACACAGAGAGAGAGAGAGAGAGACAGACAGACAGACAGACAGACAGACAGACAGACAGACAGAGACAGAGAGACAAGGAGAGAGGGAGAGAGATTTCTAAATAATCCAAAGAAGTGGGAATCAATTGTTTCAAATTATTAGATACTATCTTTTTTTCTGAAAACAACATATGGGGCAACAACTGTGAAGGGTCCCTAGAATATTTTTAAAGGTTCTGCAAGCCTATACTTATTTTGTAAGTAACATAAAGATATATTGCTTTTTATTACACCTATTCTCTCTTTGCTTGCTTTTATTTATTCAGTATACATCCAAGATTTCTAGTGGTTCCTCTGTATGTGACAGCATAATAGAGCAATGTAGAAGCAAATATGACAGCATAGCTGTCTTTTATTAAGACCTGCACTTAAGAGCTCTTAAAAAATGTATTAAAAAAAAAACATTCTCCTCACTAATTTTCTCTCTTGGAAAATATGGATATTTTTCATTAAAATGTTAGGCTTATATTTTTAGCATATTATTAACTTTTAATGCAATATATGTTTAAAATATAATCCCCAAGTCCAAAGTGTTCCATAATAAGAAATTTTTGTTTCTTGTCATAAGTACTTATAAGAAGAATTTATGAACAAACAAAAAGTATTAATCATTTTAAAATTTCAATATGAAAAGCCAAATCCCAGTCCTGACCTAACAGTTTCTTACAGCAAAAGTTTCCAAACCTATCTCCCATATCACTTTTATTGGAATTTCAATCTTCTTTAGAGAAATCAGTCCCTTTCCTTACTCCTTACTATGGTGAACTTGCACCATTACTAAACCACTAAGGCAGACAATTGGAAAAAGGAGGAAAAGGAGAAAACACATCAGTACACTAACTCTGCAGTCCAGTCTCTGAACATGCAATGTACTTAAAGAGAGAAAAAGAAGAAATAGCTTATCAGGTCAACTATAAAATAACTTTAAGCTGGATGTAGTGTTACAGTGGTACCCGCCTGCAAGTCTACCATTAGGGAGGCTGAGGCAGAAGCATCCAGAGTTTGAGGCCAACTGGGGCTACACAGTATACTTCACCCAGCTAGAGCCACATAGGAAGACCCAGTTTTAAATCATCAATAATAATAATATTAGGCATTTTCACACGGACAAGCATACACTGCGTTAGTCTTACATATTAGCTGCCCTCAAAAGGAAAATGACAATACTTGTCTTGGGATGTTCCAGTCCATTTTCCTTTCACTTTACTCTCCAGGCTATCACACTGACCACAAAAGACAGTGACTTCTGTGGGGGAATCCCAGAAACCTTGGTGAATTGCCTGTAATCAAATCTTTTCCTCAGTTTTAACTGTGGCGTTTTATGCTATAAAGCCATCAGCCGAAATTGTTTATCATAAGTGTCCACGGGCTGTGTCCAAACTCATCTTGAAAGCAATAAGCACCTGTTTGTGACATCCATTTTATTCTATTAGCTAGGAAGAACCACACATTAAAGATGAAGATGGTTGGGGCAAATAATCCATTCTCTAATGACAAACTGTAATTAATTTACATGTCCACTATAGACAAAAACACTCCCCAACATGATCATTTTCTAAGAATTTGTTCTAGCTAGCTTCAACCACAAATATGCATGGTTAGCATAATGTTTAACAGATCTACTTACTTCATAAAACTTCATAACAAAATCACATTGTTTAATGAAAGTATTCTTTAGCAATCTAAATATAGATGCATCTAACATGGAAGTACTCATTCCTTTCTTCTCTCACGTGAAGCATACCTTTCTGACTAAGCGAAGGGCTTGTGTCCTCTCCACCTCGTTGCTCTGCTGTATGTCAATGCACCTACATGACACACAAAGCAATAGTCATTGGGAAAGTCTGTGTACCACATAGAACAATCAAATATAGGGTATTAAGACTCAGCAATGTATATAAACTATAATGGGAAGTATCTCCAGCTTGTCTTAGTTTGTGATTTTAATCACAGTTGAAACTGTATCTACAATGACTGTCTTACTCAATGTAAGATTCTATTTTAGCCAGGCATAGCGATACACCATTAATCCCAGCACTTGGGAAGCAGAGGTAGGTGGATCTCTGTGAGTCTGAAGCCAGCCAGGTCTCTATAAGGAGTTTCAGGATTGTCAGAGCTACAAAGTGAGATCCCGTCTCAAAAACAAAACAAAACAAAAAAGAATTCTATTGTACTAAATAACCTGAATTCAGAATTTTCTTCAATAACATTTGATAAAACATCACTTAGTTGGTATTTCCTTATAAAATATAATAAATTATACAATCTGAACGAGCATTTGTTTATGTAGTACAAAATTACTTTTCAAACATGTATGTTAAGCAGCTCAATATTTTAACCAATATTTTATAGTTAGGAAGTTACTATTCAAAAACATTTTTGTTTTGTCTAAATGTAATTGAAAACTAAATGGGGAGGAGCCAGGGTACTGGCTTGAGGGTCGAGTCCAGCAGCACACACACAAATCACAGAGATGAGATTTACACTCCTGGCTATTACCAAACCTCCTGTAACACCAACTATAAAAGTTGTAAGCTTACTCAGGACAACTACTACTAAAAGGAAGTGGAGGGAAATGTTGACAAGACAAGGACAGGGAGCTGCACAGCTAATCAGGCCGGGCCACTGGGGACACCTGTCATCCCCAGCTGTGTTGTCAGGAAGAGGCCCGGCTCACTGGAAAGAGAGATTTAACCTGAAAGTAAGTGCCCAAAGGAGAAAAGACAAGAATGTGAGTAAAAAACAAAACGTGCATGCAGTGTTCTCCCTGAAACACTGCTCAGGTTCTATGCTGTGCAAAGGCAGGGCTGGGCTCTAAGAAACCCACAGCAGAGGTGCAGTGAACACAGAACTGACTAAGAAGGATGCTTGGGCTGGGCTAGCCAAGGAGGAGCCTCTGCTAAATGCCTGCACTTCTAGCTTCAGACGCCAAATCACTACTTCCTCGGATATGAGCAAAACCAAAACTAGTGCAATATGGCAAGACTGTTGACTAAAACTCTCTTCAAAGGAAAATGATAACATGATCCAGTGTTGGCAATTTTAAACATGAATGTTCACACAGTTAGTCATTATGAGCCATGATTTAAAACAAATACCCAAACAAGTCTCAAGACCTCCAAATCAAAAGAAAAATAGCAGAAAAAAAAGCCTACAAATTATTTACATAGAAGAACTGTCAGACTTCAAAAATAACTGTGGTTGGTATGTCCGTGGAAATAGAAAGATGGAGAAATAAAGCAAAAATAAATTTTTAAAGAGTAAGATAATTCATAAGGCAGTAAGTGAAACAAGGCATTAAAGGACTGACTACTGGCAGGACAGACTGGAATAAAAGTAAGTAGAGAGTAGCCTTGAAGATAAAAGCAAAACAAAACAGAAGAAAACCTAGCAAAGTTTAAACAAATACAGTGAGCGTGCTAGATATATTGGTGATATTAAGATGATCAGCGCAGTGTGGATGGAATGCCACAGGAGGGTAAACTACAACACACAAGACCCTTCCAGCAGCCATAGGGTGATGATGCCACAGGAGGGTAAACTACAACACACAAGACCCTTCCAGCAGCCATAGGGTGATGATGCATAGGGTACAAATGAAGAGGAGAGAAAAGAAAGAAGAGACAGCCCTGACTGATGGTAAGACACAGCCAAAAGACACCAACATACACACACATTGAAGAATAACCAGTAGGTGGGGCTGGAGAGATGGCTCAGTGGTAAGAGCTGTTGCTGCTCTTACACTGGACTCAGGTTTGGTTCGCTGTGCCCACATGGTGGCTTGCAGCCATCAGTAACTCCAGTTCTAGAGGATCTGGGGCCTTCTCATCTCCAGGCACCAGACAGGTACGTGATACATAAACATGCATGCAGGCAAAATACTCATACACATAGTTTTATAAATATCATTAAAAAAAGAGAGAAGTTAGTAGTAGCAAATTAACTTTAAAATATCAAATCAAAATGGAGCTGTTTATGAACAAACAAAAGATGAAAAAAAAAAAGATCTACCGTTTATAGGCCTGTACTACAACAACAAATAGTGAGAGAGATTCATCAATGACATAGCAACCCCAGGAAGGCTGAAGTGTAAAACCAGGGAAGCATGCTCTCGGCTGAAGACTCTAAGTGGGGTAAGTAATTAACTCCCAGTGGAGTTAGGAAGTGAAGTGTGTAAGGCATTTAAGTCATGGCAACAAGCAGAAGCCAAAAAGCGCAGAAGGCATGTTACACTGTTGTGCTAGCAGTAAGAGCTCAGACTCGAGCACAGCCAGGACACTCGAGAGGCAGGAAGGCCAGGAACCAAGCCCAGCATGAGCTACTTGAGACCTTGACTTGAAAATACAGAATGTAGCAGAAACCACCAGAAAATAAAGAACAGATGTGGCAAAACTCACCACATGGAGCAAGATGACAAGCTTGACTTTATAAACACTGAGAGAGCTATGCCAGGGAAACGGGCAGCAGGAGAAAAGGTGATGCTACAGGAGCAGACAAGAGCAGCCCTCGGCAAAGAGGCAGCGCCACGACAGGCTCTCAAATCAAGCCTTAGCAGGCTCCAAACAAACAGTCAATACAGAAAACTGAATGTCTGCATAGTGCTGTCCTCACTAACAACAAGAAACCACAATTAAAAAACCAAAACAAGCAAGCAAACAAACAAAAAACCCAATTCTGCAAGATTTGCTGGTCTATTCTAACCATATAGAGGAAAATACTAACACAAGCCACAAGATTTATATATCTTTCAAAGAATAAAGAAAGCAACGACTCAGTTGTTTCGTAAAACATGCTTCTGACACTCAAACCAAAAAACATATTAATGGAACTGAAAAATTAATGCCAATGCCTTCAGTTTATATAAAAATGACAAGCCATCATGAATAAATGATATATATTTACTTCAACAATATGAGTGAGGGAGCACAAATAATTTACTAACAGCTACAGAAAGTTAAACCAGTGAAATACTTGACACTTTCCACCTGAACTCAATAATTCCAATACCAGTTCAATACCAGTTCTCAGGAGAGTAGGAAAGCAAGATTAAGAAGCTTAAAAATGGAACTGGAGAGATGGTTCAGTGGTTAAAGGCAGCGACTGCTCTTCCAGATGGACCCAAGTTCAAACGCCAGCACCCACATGGCAGCTCACAACTGTCTGTAACTTCAAGACCTACACATACGTAACACCAATAGACAGACAAAACACCAATGCACATAAAATAAAGGTAAATAAAAAGATTATCTTAAAACATCAACATGGAAGAACCTTACAGATAATGAGAAAAGAATAAATAATGTATCCTACATATGTTGATTATATATATTAATTAATATATAATGTGAAATGCAAGGACAGGAAAACTAGTCAACAAGGAGAAAACTATTTTACGATTGTTTGAAAGTATAATGGAATCTCACTGTTACGTAAAAAATGCCCTTCGTCTTACTTCATCATGTATGTTTGCAAAAATTATCAAGCTTTATACCAAAAATTTGTACACATTTTTATACTATTCTAAACTCAACACAAAACGTTAAAAGCATTATGAAACATAAGGGACTCTAGGAAAATTACCTAGCTATCAAATAGTCCACTTTCAGCTTTAACACCTTCTGCAGAATACTGGAATCTTGGATGAGGTAGCGCAGTGCTCGCAACCCTGCTGCTCTCACTTCTTTTGCTTCATTTAACAAAGCTAAGCGCAAACTGTATGAAGACAGACAAAATGTGGTTACATGAGTTTCAAAGGCATACGAACTTCAATGGAGTTTAGCTAGCCCTCATCTGAAACGCTTGGCATGAGAAGGATTTCTGATTCCTTGTATTTTTAGACTGGGACTATTTTCATGACTACGCCAACCCAAGTATCTCTTATCTGAAAGTCTAGAACACCCAACTCTTAGACCACCTGAGATGACGCTAACAAAGTCTCAGATTTTAGAGCACGTCAGACTCTCATACTTCAGGGTAGTCTCCCATACCAAGCTCTTCCTTGGCTGAGGTATCCCAACTTTTACTTATGTACAATTAATTCTATTAAAAAGCAAAACAAAAATGAAACCCAACAATAACAAGAAAAAACACTACAAAGTAAGGCATTTCACTTGGTGATGTCTTTATCCTGTGCTTCCTCTGAAGAATCTCACTAACCCAGGCAATGCTGAGCTTTACTCATGTTCTGGCATGCTGTATAAATGCAAGGAAAAACCCCATTATCTTTTAAAACTAAATCTTTGGAAATGTTTCTACAATGTATCCTTTACTTACATCTGTGCTCCCACATGTCCCAAAGGATGATTAGTTTACATTAGTTGAATGAAACATTTAAAAGTAGCAAACAGACACCACTATATTAATCTTAACACCCAAGAACATCAGAAAATGGTAATGAAACTGCTTGATCAGTAACCTATTACTATACAACAAGTTTGGAACAGGTACACACATTCTTAGGTAAAACCTCGATTTGTTGGTTCATATTGTTCCTGGGAAGAATGAGAGAAATTCAGTCAGCAAATTTAACTTAATTTTAACCTATAAAGAAGCCCAGGTATTTTTTAATATAAACTTTAATTCTTTGTATGCAGTAATGACAAAAGCTCAACTAAGGCTCTTGACACAACAAAGTCACTGACCCTGAGTTCTTCTTCTAGCCAACCACCATTTCTACAGAGTTAAGCATGTGGTGCTGTTATCCAACCTCTAATTTAAATTGTTATTTTAAAAGGATGAAAGAAAAGACTGAACTACACTTACCAAATTATGATGTCTTCATAATTAAAGCCCAGTTTTTCTTCACTGTGGCCAATATCACAAAGAAGCTGTTAGAAGAAACACAAAAATACCTTGCATGAGCTTACATTTGTACACTTATATATACAATTTTAGGCTCAAAAACAGGACATTTTCCTTTAATAAATTTCTAAAAAAGTCTGTAATTTTATAACAAAGATATGCTGATTTCCAAAACGACACTGAGATTCCATCTTACACCCATCAGAATGGCTAAGATCAATAACTCAACTGATACCTCATGCTGGCGAGGGTGTGGAGAAAGAGGAACACTCTGCATTGCTGGTGGGAATGCAAACTAGTACAACCACTTTGGAAAGCTATCTAGTACTTTCTCAGAAAAATGGGAATAGGGCTTCCTCAAGACCCAGCTATTCTACTCCTTGGAATATACCCAGAAGATGCACTACCACACAACAGGGACATATGCTCAACCATGTTCATAGCTGCCTTATTCATAATAGCCAGAACTTGGAAACAACCTACGTGTCCCTCAATAGAAGAATGGATAAAGAAACTGTGGTACATTTACACTATGGAATACTACTCAGCTATTAAAAACAAGGAATTTCCAAAATTTGTGGACAAATGGATTGAACTAGAAATTGTCATAATGAGTGAGTTCACACAGAAGCAAAAAGAGCTAAATGGTATATACTCACTTATATCGAGACACTAGTCCAAGGTGTAAGTCCCCATGAAAAACTGTACCTACCAGGATAGTGGGTAAGAGGGGAGGACATCCTATTGAAACTTTAGGTGTGAGAAGCCTGGGAGAAAGAGGAAATAGAAGGATCCAGCGGGTCCTGGAAAACTACAGGCGAGTCTGGGCCCTGGGGTCCTCTGCCAACTGTGGCAACAGCCAAGGAAAAAACAGGCAGTGAACCTCAAACCCCTACCCGGACTAGCCGATGGACATTCTCCACTGTTGAGTGGAGAAGGAGATCTAACTTTCACAAAAACTCTGGTGCCCCATATTTGAACATGTCCCTTGGATGGAGATGCCTGGTGGCACTCAGAGGAAAGATAATAGGTCACCAAGGAGAGACTTGATACCGTATGAGCATATTCAGGGGGAGGAGGTCCCCCTCAGACACAGACTTAGGGGAGGGGAGGGGAGTAGGGGGGAAGAGGGAGGAAGGGAGGAATGGGAGGATACATGGGATGGGCTAACAACTGAGATGTAATATGAATAAATTAATTAAAATAAAATAAAAAAAAGAAAATACAATTAAAAAAAAAGATGCTGATTTCTACCACCTTGGCTTTTACTTAACCACAATTTTAGATTTCCTTTTCCTTTTTGAAATACTGTCTCTTATTCTATTTCTATCCCTCACTGTTACTGACTTATTCACAACTCTTAGTGGTTGCCACGGGTTTACAAGCATTGCTGATAATTCTAACAGATGCGACTTTCTTCCTCATGTCCTCCAGTGTTCTGGCTTCATTTACTCTTACTCCTCACTTCCTATTTTTTTTTTTTTCTTTCAAGATGTGTAAGATATCACCACTGCTAACTGGTAACTTTTTCAGTCCCTATATTGTCAGTAGTAATTTGTATTCATGCCCATATTTACCCTTTACTGTTCTTCCTTATGTTGTATTTTCCCACTGGTTACAAGCTCTGCTGTGCTTACTGGTTCCATAGTCAGCTGGTGTTCTGATCTCATTGCTGTCTAAGTTAGGAGCTAACAATTCTCCATGTTTGTATTTGTCTAGAAATAATTTTAAAGGCAATTCTTCTTCTTATAAGAATTTAAGTTTAGCTGCTCTTTTCTCCTGAAAGTTTCATGGCACCTGGCTGTTCAAAGTCTACCATAAATCTTGCTGGCTGCTCTTTGGAAACACGCCTTTTATCCTCAGACTCTTGCAAAGACTTTCTTCTCATCATTGATCTTCACCAGTCTTACTCTGATTTGTTCAGCTGTGACTGCCTTTGTATCTATCTTGCTCCAGATAATAAATTACACTTTGTGATCTCTAGTTTTGAATACTTTATCTTTTCTTTTTTTAATAGTCCACACATCTCTTCAAAATCACTCTGTCCAGTTCTGTTCTCTTCTCTTGGCAGTTCAGGTATATGCACTTTCATTAAATGATCTTTTCTTTCTTTTCTCCATTTTCTGTTCAATTGTTGAATAGTTTTTATTGACTCATCTTCTAATGTCTATATATTCTACTATACCAATGGTTCTCAACCTCAGTTATGAATGAATCTTTCACAGGGGTTTTATCCAGGTATCCTGCATATCAGATATTTACATTACAATCCATTACAGCAGCAAACTTAGTTATGAAGTAGCAATGAAATAATTTTATGGTTTGGTCATCACAAAACAAGGAACATGTGGTAGCAACATGGGGAAGGTTGAGACCCACTACATTATACACATCTAGGAATTTTTAATTTTAGATAATGTATTTTTCTATTCTTAAATTGCCATTTGAGTTTTAAAACCTTCTAATATTCTAGTGAAAAATTCTAATTTTTTTTGCCCATTTCTCCATAGTTCTATTTCCTTGGCATTTACATGGTTATTCAAAGTGTGTGTCACTGGTATGGATGCTACCACCTTTGGGGCTCCTTTTTTTTTTTTTTTTTAAGATTTATTTATCTATTATATATACAATGTTCTGCCTACAAGTACACCTGCATGCCATAAAAGGGCACCAGATCTCATTATAGATGGCTGTGAACCATCATGTGGTTGCTGGGGATTGAACTCAGGACCTTTGGAAGAGCAGCTAGCGCTCTTAACCTCTGAACCATCTCTCCAACTTGGGGCTTCTTTTAATAAGTGTTTTTCTTTGATCTGGCCACATAGTCATCCCTGTCCCTTGGGGCTTCTGTGAGCTCTGCAGACTGTGTTTCCCTTAGTGAGGTCAGCCAGAGAAAACTCTGGACATTGACAGTACCCAGTACAGATTAGGCGGCTGCTCATTGAGGACTCAGTTACCGTCTGATTTTCCTCACCTCTAAGGCTTCAACTGAATGCTTGTTAGGATAATACATTTAATTTCTGTCTTATAAAAATGCTACAAAGTTTCATGGCAAATTTTCTGCCTAGCTTAGGAGCTTAGGTATTAAGTATCCCACCCTAGTTAGCCCCTGGGTTCAACAACTCCACCAGGGGGAATCGCTGCAGCTCTTTTTTATCCTTCCACTGCAGCACTCTTCAGAGCAACGCATCCCCAGTCCCCTTCCGTGCTTCACCTCGGCGAGCATCCTTGACCACAACCTCTGGAGAAGGAAGAGTCTCTTCTCTGCAACTGTGGCTTCTGTATTTCTTGATGGCCAAGTGGTTTGCTGTCTTCAGACAGCCGCTCTAGCTGTTTTGAACTTTTTTGTGTGGGTGAGTGGGGGTTGTTTCAAGACAGGGTTTTTCTGTGTAGCTAGCCCTGGCTGTCCCGGAACTCTCTGTAAACCAGGCTCACCTTGAAACTCAGAAATAATAGCAATAATGATAAGCAAAGAAAATATACAAGAAATTTACTGAAGAAAACAATAAAATTGACAAATAAATCCTAGAACATGATAGACATAAAAATTCCACTTAAAATTAATTGTGCAAATTGTTTTAAACACGATAGGACCATATAAGAAGAGTTATTGCTGAAGAGGATATCAACAAAAATACCTGGCAAAACTTAGGGAAAAAACATCAGAAAAAACCTCTACTTTTTTATATTTATAGATTTCTAAGAAGCACACTTACACTATTAGTTTATAATAGTAAACTGCCCTTCACCAAGAACTTCTCTCTGCTACAAATAACAAACCATTACAGAGAACTGCTGTGGATCAAAGTGCAGATATGGAGCCTGGTCCTGACTGACATGCTACAACACAAACTCCTGTTCCCAAGCCTAGAGGGGAGAAGATTATAAGTGCACAAGAACAGGCAGTTTGCTATGAGATTCTTTCTGCTGGGTTCCAGACCATACCAAAGTGAATCTGGCCCCCCAGGTTCTCCCAGCATCCCTTGGTCCCTCCCTACCTGCTGCAGGCAAGGCTGGATACCCCACCCTTTATCCTGAACTTTCCAGCCCAGGTGAACATAAAAATAACAGAACGATATATTTAGAAAAGGGAAGCATTCTATGGTATAGTGCAAAATGAAAAAAATGCAAGCTGCAAATCAATATATATGTATATATACAGGCATATACAATCCTGTATATTTGGGTTTTTTTGTTTTTTTGAAGCAAGGTTTCTCTATGTAGCTTTGGCTGTCCTGGACTTGCTTTGTAGACCAGGCTAGCCGCAAACTCACAGTGATCAGCCTGCCTCTGCCTCCTGAGGGCTGGGATTAAAGGTGTGCACCACCACGCCCGGCCAGATAGTTGTATCTTAAACTCATTTACAAGTATTCTGTAAGGACACCTTTAATTCCAGCACTCAGGAGGTAGAGGCAGGTGGATCGCCATGAGTATGAGGCCAGCCTGGTCTACAAAGTGAGTCCAGGACAGCCAAAGGCACACAGAGAAACCCTGTCTCGGGGAGGAGGAGGGGGAGGAGGAAGTACTCTGTACAGATACATAATAAATTGTAAATAAAACTGAGTACTTTACAAAACCCTTTATTTAATTCATTTAGTTTCTATAAAGTAAATAAAAGCACTCACACATGTTTGTTACTGGAGAAAAGGTAAACACCTTCTAGGCAGAACCTTTAGACTATGATAGAGTGCTTTGGAGGGGAAGGGTAACAAATGAGAGAAGAATTTCACTTTTACTGTAAAAATCCTGTTCATATTTTCATATTTTATAATTACCTCACACATACACCCCTTAAATTTTTTTTAATAGCAAATAAGGATGCTTTCAGAGCTTTTTTTTAGAATGGAAAGGGCCTAAAATATCCTCATCGTTAGAAAGCAGGTCGTTGGACTATGACCATGTGGTCTATCATAAAAATAGAACACCAAATTATATTCATCATTAGTCAGCTATACACACTGCTGCATCTAGTGAGATGATGTCAGAGGGCAAGCATGGTATGTGGCAGTCACGTGATTAAAAGATCACATCATTAGCTTGCTCTCTTCATGGCTTATAAGGTTGTTTTAGGATAGAAGTTTGCCCTATCCATAAGCACCATTAAACCCAACAGTAAGAGTTATACTTAATAGTAAAGCAAATGCTAGTTATGACAAAAGCCCATAGTTAAAATATAAAAAATCTTGTCAATCTAAAATATTACAATTAAAAATCTGGTACAGGATAGACTTTGGGGTAAAGACAAGTAGGAGTAGAAATCAAAGAATACTTGATGGGACTAAGAAGCTTAGTTTAAAGGGACAGTCCCTCTAGCTTACAAGTAATAGCTCTGAGAGAGAGAGAGCGCGGGGGGGAGGGGGGGAGGGGGAGACAGACACACACACACACACACACACACACACACACACACACAGAGACAGAGACATCTAGTGCAAACAGAAGATGCTCCAACTAGCTCCAAGCCTTCTAGCATTGTAATTATTACCTCTTCATTTCCTTAGCCAATCAAGCTCAAGAGATTTTTTTGAGAGTCTCTAAAGTATACTAAGAACACATGCATACAGATTATCATGAGTATGCCAGCTCAGTAAATACTTTTACACCAGCTCTCTAGCAATATGGATTTCAGAGGCTTACTCTTAGAATCAAATTCAGCATGTGCTTGTGCTTGGTAAATGAGTGAATTTTATAACAAAATCCACACACATTTACTTGGAGCAGTGGCGGTTCTTAAATAGGGGAATTTTATCTCCTAGGGAACATTTGGCTATTCCTGGGGACAATTTTGCTTATTACAATTGGGGTGTGATAAGTAAATGTTCCTGTCATATAGTGGGTAGAGCTAGAAACAAGGCTTGGCATTCCACCAAAACAGTGGCCTGCTCTGTTAAGTCAAGAGCACAAACACTGAAGAGCCCTGATCTACAGTTCACCATTCAACCATAAAGTAGGCTTATCTTCTTAGAGGTGGTGGGGAACTAGCAAACAGGTAAGCAGTATAAATCAAAATAAAACAAGCTCCAAGTTGTCATGCACCCTGCTACGGAGCTACCTTATAAGGCAGAGCTACACTGCATCTAAAGACATTAACACGACTGTGAGATTTCTCCAGGACTGCTTTGCTAGTTAGCTGGGGCTGGACTCAACTAAAGCATAAAGTGCATAAAGTGCATAAAACCCAGGAAGTAAAAAGAGACTGATCCCCACACACCAAAGCCTAGACACAGACAGAAAAACAAGGAGCAGACAAAGAAGAAACAGTGCTGTCCTAGAAGTGAAGGTTTAAACCAACTCCACCCTGAAAGTCCCATCTTGGTACCATATAATGCCTGGCAATGCCAACCACAATTGGTTATGAACACTGCAAAAATGGCTAGCAGGAACTGAGGTATCTACCATGTAAAATACTCATTTAATATGAAGATTTAGTATAAATAGTTCAATGATATTTAATGTTTGATTTTAGTTAGGAATAATCTTTATTTTATTTTATGTTAGGATAGTTTAGTGAAAGCCACAAAAATTAAATTCGCATGCTCCTTTTAGAGTTCATATCTATTTCTATTAGACAGCACTGCTCTAGATGGCTTTAGGATGAAGGCTGGTGCCACAGAGTTGGTAGTAGCAATCAAGCTCAGCAGGGCTACATTCTGAGGTGTCCAAAGCCACTTGAGATTGCATTTCTAGGCCTAATAAAATGTCTGTTGACAGCTTAACCCATGCAAGTCAGGCTTCTTTGAGTTACATAAAGATCAACAAAACTGATTATTTAATAAAAGGAAATAAAACCAGAAAATGCATTTCACTTGGGCTCTAATTTAGATACAGATGATAGGAATAAACATCGGGTTAAGGGAGGAAATACTAACAGGTCTCTGAAAACTGTTTGTTTCTAAAATGCCTAACAGATTAATATTAATATACTGCCAACATAAATATGTCAACAAAAGATTTGACTATAGACTTCTCAGTGACTTGCTTCTATTTTCTTTTCTGAGCCTACCGAATTTTCTACAATACAAACATATTCCCATTATTTAAATGCATTTGACAGCTAGGCATGATGATGTGCAACTCCAATTCTAATTCCTTAGGGAGTCGGCACATGGCCAGGACTTCTGAGACCAGCCACAACAACATAGCAAGACTCCTCAGAAACTTAAAACAGGATGAAATCAATATGGAAAAAGTGGAAAAAACACTATTAGTAAGTAACTATTAAAAGTGTCTTCTTAATGCCCACTAGAGAATGCTGACTGAGTTGAATGAGAGTATGACAGCATTGTTTCAAGCTACTCACCTTAGTGAAGTTATTCAGATGGCCCAGCTTCCTCATATTTGATACTCCTTGCATTTTGGCCACATTTTGGAGAATCTCCCTTAAGTTATCAGAAGGTTCTGGTAGAAAATACAAAACAACTTAGCATAAGCTTAAGAGCATTATCATCAAAACCCTAAAATAACGCTGATTCAGACTCCCACAATGCTGGTTCTCAGTTTACAGTCTAACCCTTCACCTCAACTCCACAGTTGGCTGACTTCTAAATTTAATCCCATTCCCATTTCCACTGCGCCCAGATGCCTACAGTCCAACACTGTGCATCTCGGGATTATTCAATCCTGAAAACAAACCTTAACACCACAACTTTCATTTTGTGCTATTAGGCGGCAACAAAGACCAAATATATTGTCCAGATTTAATTAACCAAAAAATTAGATGAAACATTTTTAGGTATAGTTTTCACAACACTGAACATATGCAGTAAAGGACAATGATCCCTGAAAATGAGAAGCACGCATGCACGCATGCCCTACTCTTGTACTGACTAACTGCCTTAAACATGCTTCCAGGCATGGTAACAAGGAGGGAAAAATCTAGGGAAACTGAGGTGAAGGCACAAAGCTAAGAGTCCAGAGACCTCGGATTCCTAGAGAAGTTGGACACTGCCCAGAAAGAATATCCTGAAGATGCGGCAAAGGGACTTGTGGGGCATCAGGAGGACAACAAGCACTGCTGGGGTGTGAGGAAGTAAGCCGTGGACAAGAAGCAAACCACTGGATGCAATTAGAGGGACGAAGGCCCTTCCTTACAGCTGGGTTAAAAAGTACTATGTGACACAAAGTGTGTCCAGTAAGTCAATACATTCAAGATTGCAAGCAGAGGAAACATGAAGAAAATTATACAAAGACATATAATTAAATTGCTCAACACTCTTAAAAGATGGCTCAGCAGGTATCTCATACAAGCCTGATGACCTCAGTTTGATCTCTAAAGCCATGTAAAGATAGGAGAAAACGAACTTCAGCAGCCTGGTCTTTGATCTTTGTGCGTGTGCTGTAGCATGCACACCCAAGTACACACACACAATAGTAAACTCCACTGAAAGTCTGCAAGCAGGAACCCATCACTTGCTATACGACAGGGTTCTGCAGCAGTTTATCAGTCCCTTGAAAACAAACCAAAACTCTCAAGCTACTAATATTTTCAACATCTTGTTTTATTTAAAACAAGAGCAGAATCTTTACAATTATAATTTGTTAATATTTTAGTTTAAAGAACCATTACACTTTCACTTGAGATTTTTAAAAAGAACTCAACTACTTGTTGTAATTAGTGTCTTCTTTACCAAATGAACCTGTTCCGTTCTACATTTGCCTTCTATTCTACCTACTTAGACTATAATGTCAGTGCTGGCCACAACAGTGCGGATATCCAGCCAGCCAGGACTGACACCTGCTAATCTCCCTTTGCTTTGAAGCTGACACCTGTTGAAACCATCCCCTTCTTCTCTACCTTCATCTTCTGTAAATGACAGATTTTGTGTGAATGAAACTGAATTTAGTTTTAAGTGGGCTGGCAAAGGTCTACAGTAGTGACCTTACATGTCTACCTTAGAAGCAGAATGAAAGCCTAACATTAAGAAAGATCAGATTCTTAAAAAAAATTATAAAGTCCCAATTAAAGTCACTGCTGGTGCTCTGTGATACCCTCCTGTTGTTGGAAACTGTATCTATAAAGAACGAGGAGGAAAAGATGTTAATGATTTAACAGTGTTTGAGAAGTTCACAAAATTTCCTACCAACCCTAAGGTAATATAATTTAGAACCTATGTAGTTTGCAAAACCAAAGAATTAAGCCCATTAGAAAACCTCAGGAACCAATTAATTCAAGTGACAAGGCACTACTCCTTCCTGCGTAACTTACAGGTTATGACAGGAGGATTGCTTTAGAGTCGTCACAGATTTTCTAATCCAAACTGTTGATGTTTAAAAAGGACAATCTGTTGTTAAGAGTGGAGTCCTCTCCAAGCTTACTCACTCAACAAGAATCAAGCAAGCCTTCGTTCATTTCCCTCGGGTTCTCCCCCGGGCCCTGGGGGCAGCATGTGTGGAAGGCAGGTCTCTCACACGTAAGAGGGGGAAAGGCTGCCCTCAACAAGGGCCTCAAACTATACAGAACTTCAGTTTCTTTGTAAACAGTTGCTGAAAACCCATTTTCCTTAAACAGCATGTTACTTTCCAGGCCAACTCAAAACAGTAAGAATGCCTTTTCAGTCACCGAGATACTATTTAACACTCACGTGCTACAATGTTGCAATCAGGGAATTCTAATTGGGCCAAAGGTCCCTTGGTAACGAAATGAGAAATTGCTGGTTTCTTCTTTCCTTGTTAGACTGGGGTTTGGTAAACTTTCCTGTAGAAGTCTCAGATAAAAGCCAAACTATCTTAGACTCTATAGATCATAAAGTCACTTGTATGCACTCAACTCTGCTGTTGCACTAAGAAATAAAGAAGCCACATAAATGAATGAAGAGTTTTGTATTTAGTCCAGACTGCTTTGAAACAGAGACACTAGCTAGGTGTCTTATGAACAGAAGTTTATTCTCACGGTTCTGGAAGCCTCAAGTATAAGGCCAGAGTAAGTTTGGTGGAATGTGAGTGAGGCCGCTTTCCTTTAAATTCACATTGTTTCCTCTCACGGTGGAGAAAAGGACTGGACAAAAGACTCTCCCCCATCCTCATCATCTACAGATCTTCCCCAAGGTCCAATGTGCTACAGCAGCATACTAGGGACTAGGATTTCAATATACAAGTCGAAGGTGGAATAAAACATTTCATTCACTGGACTATATCTACTATATCTCAAGAGACAGATGTGGGGTAGAGGCAGCACTTTCAGCCTGTCGTCTTGAAGGTCTACACCTGTAATCTGAAATGTGTATCAAAAGAGTCAGGACTCAAAGCATGCATGGGCCACACTGGGAAGAAAGTGAGAGGATATAAATGACTTAAAAAAAAAAGGAATACATGTTCTGTGGCTGTGAAGAAAACAACATAATTGCACACCCATTCCTGTTTTGGGTTGTGGGACAGGCTGTTGGAAGGCAGCCCTGGCTGGCCTTGAAGTCAAGGTAATCCTCCTGCTTCTGTTTTGTTTGCTTTTTCAAACAATATCACTATGTAGCCCAAAGATGGCTTCAAATCAGCAATCTTCCAATCTCAGCCTCCAAGTACTGGTACTACAAACATTTCCTTTCCCTTTCATGTTCAGATGTCTCACATTGTTTTTATAAGTATAAAAGAGAAAAGTAGTTTCAAAAACTAAATAGGGGGCCGGAGAGATAGAGGTTAAGAGCACTGAGTTCAAAGGGCCTGAGTTCAATTCCCAGCAACCACATGATGGCTCACAACCATCTACAATAAAATCTGGTGGTGCCCTCTTCTGGCCTGCAGGTGTTACATGCAGGCAGAACACTGTGTGTGTGTGTGTGTGTGTGTGTGTGTGTGTGTGTGTGTGTGTGTGTGTGTGTGTGTGTGTGTGTGTGTGTGTGTGTGTGTGTGTGTGTGTATGTGCGCGCGCGCGCGTGTGTTCTATAGAGGAATCACAGTTTGGCACACACATAGCTTTTGCCAGAGTATGACAAATTTTTAGTCACTATAAATCATATTTATGTTGATGTTTATTTTGTAGAGTACTTCTGAATATAAAAGTAACTTTAGGTTTAAAAAAATGGAAATAACAAAAGAGGCTACAAAAACATACTAAAGGCTGCTGTGGTAACTAATTTTAGTTGCCAATCTGACTAGGTTAAAGACCTAGAGGAGCAGCAGAGCTTCACTGTGCCAGTGTGAGGGTATGCATCACACCCACATACATATCGAAACCGGCATCTGAGTCTGAGTAGACTAGCTGGAGAAGACCTGCTCACGATGGGCAGGAGCACAGTCCATTGGACCAAGCACTGAGCTAAAACAAAAACTGAGAACACAAAATTAAAATCAGAGGATTCACCGATAAGAAGAGCAAATCAAAAAGTCTGGCACCACCAAACTCTGGAGAGGAAGGGCCCTTATAACTTGGACGAAGAGGACATAAAAACAGACATTCCTGGTAGAGAGCTACTGGTACAACTACTGTAACTATGATCCAGAAATTCCACTACTGAGTTGTAGTGTAGTTAGACACTGAAATACTAATCAACAAAAATAAAACACCTAGAATAAAATGGATCAGTCTCAAACTCTTCCAGGAAGCCAGCAGGCCAAGTACACACACTGTGTATATACTCCAGTACATGTGGCTAAAGCACTGATTAAAGCAATGTAATCGTGGGAGTAATTAGATAGTGGTTGTTGAAAGATGAAGTAAACAACAGGAAACAGGTGGGAAGGTTTGGGGTTAGAGATAGACATTTTTATCTAATTTGGCAGTGCATACACAGATCAAATTTAAGGATATACTTGAAACAGGACTGACAGCATCTTGAGTCATTTGAGAAAAGGGAGACAACTGAGAAAATGCCTTCCATCAGACTGGCCTGCGGACAAGCCTGCTGGGACATTTTCTTGATTGATGACTGATACAGGAGGGCCCAGCCCACTGTGGATGGGGCTACGACTAGGCAGGTGGCCCTCATTTATATAAGAGAGCAGGGTGAGCAAGCCACAAGGAGCAAGCCAGTACAGCAGCACTCCGCTATGGCCTCTGCATCACGGTGCTCCTGACTCCAGGTCCCAGCCTTGAGTTCCAGCCCTGACTTCCTTGGTGATGAACTGTAATGTTGAAGTAGAAGGTGGAACAAACACTTTCTTTCTCAAGCTACTTTTGGTCATGGTGTTGTATCACACATTAGAATCCCCAACCATGACAGGTTAGTGCTAACTGTAAAATAAAGTTCTTTCGGTATCATAAATATACCCCAGACTGAATATCCCCATCTGAAATACTGGGGACCTGAAGTGGCCTGGATTTCAGAGCTCTTCAGATTCTAGAATATTTGCATAAAAAATGAGATGTCTTTGGAAGTAGAGCTCTGAATGTAAACATGAAATTCACTTATGTCATACACACCTTATTCACACAGTATTAGGATAATCATATACCACTACCTATGACTTGACTGGAACGTGTCACACGAGGTCATATGTGGTAAGTTCTATTTCAAATTTTCAGATTAGGAAAGCTCAATCTATACTTAAACAAACAAACAAGCAAACAAACAAGAATAACTAAATTAAACTAACAAAATCAAGAATAACTACATGAAACAAATAATTCAGTTATCCTTAGTTCTGTATACGTGCGCGCGCACACACACACACACACACACACGCACACCCCTTATATGAGTAGATCCATAAAACCACTAATAATAAGCAGTCACTCATTTTTACATTCATTTATATGTACATTTCTCCATGCATTCTCATACATACCTGTAAATGTCTGTCAACAAGTAAGCATTTAATTTTTAATTGTGTTACACTCCATAACTTACTGCAATTAACTATGCTAATATTTTTACCTGTCAATAGATATATAACATAATCTTATTTTTAAATGAACTTTGGAATAAAAATGAACTATTCTGAAATCTAGCTTGTGTACTCATAAACCATGTAGTCTTAGTTAAACCATTTAACTTCACAGGGATCCATTTTTCTATCTACAGTGAAAGCAGTAACAGCTACTCAATAAATACTAAATATAATTAAAAGCTATTTGCTTAGCAATAATAATTTTTATGGACCAATCATGTGAAAATAATGTGGTTAGCCCAAGCAAATGTTTCATTCATGTCTGTTTAAATTACTGGGTTTATTATTATCAAACATGTCTGTTTAAATTACTGGATTTATTAAATTACTGGATTTTATTGATGATTACTTTCATGATCCAAGATCTACTCATATTTAAAGTAAAAACAATTACCTTTTAGAGATGTATTAGTGATTATAAAGCCCATACAGAAATAGTAAAATCATAATACTATGTGAATATTAAAAATTATAACGCTCTTTTTCTATTTGGTGTGAATGGCTTGAAATTGTTAACAGACAAGGAATACCTGCTTCTATTAATATAGTATTTATATTAATAAATCTATCTAAAATAGTAATTATATAATGAAATCTCAAACAAATCCCTAAAGAAACATATATGTTAGCAGAGTAAATTATAATAAACTAATATAAATTTAATGAGCTGAACAGGATAAATGTGCATGACACTGGCATTGACTGTATCCTTGACTATATTCAACAGCATCAAGAATACTTTCCGAGTCAATTTTTAATCTACTATCCTACAGTTTACCTTGTCTTTAATTTTTCAATGTTCTTTTTTTTACCTAACCTCACTATTTTGGATAGTTGCTGCATGCACTAGACAATTATCTTTATACACTCTGTTTCAAAGCAAACTGAGAGTAAGAAACCAGGTGAGCATTTACACATATGGAAGATTTTAGAAAGCTTAAATCTCACAAGGTCAAATTTTATTTACAACTACATCAGGTGCCAAGTACAATCTTGACTACATAATAGGTTTTCAAGAAGTATTTTCTGAGTTATAGAACACATGAGCATGGTGACTCATGCAAGTAAAGTGCCCACGAATGAGAACTGCCCTGAGTACAGACACCTGCTGAAAGCTAAGAGATAGGAAAGGAATGTCAGAAGGGAGGACACATGGAAAGAGGAAAGGGCAGAAGAAATAGAATAAATTAATTATTTTCCCTAAAATTAGGTTGTTGCTGGTAAACGTCCTCATGGCAGTGGGGGGAGGGAGGGAGGGATGACCGGGATGCAGATCTCTGCTCATATATTAACTGTACCAAGTAGTGCTTGTTTTACACCTTCCGGTAACCCTATGAAGCAAGCCAGCAAGTGCAGGGTTGTGGGAAGTGGTTTATGAAAGAAGCTAAGACAATGACAGTGTACAAAGTAGCAAAGACCTAAGAACTCAAGGTGCCATGCAAAGTGCCACACACTCACAGACTCCTTCTAATTAAATGAGTAAGGTGTTTTTTCAATGCTTGGAGGCTGACCAAAACCCTAATTTTATAACTATTATCTTCTTTTATTTCCTCAATCCATTAACTGTTCAGAAACAGTAAATATTTTAGTTAATTATAGACCAAGCTTGTCTACAATGGCCCTAAAGAGGTGAAAAAGTTAGATGTAACCAAGTAATTCTAGCCCATTAAATTATTTTCCACTTCTTCATTTGGCTCATCTCTCACCTTCAAGTGACCAGAGTTGTGCTATCTGCCTTTTCAAACTTTCTGACACTCATTCCTTCTGTTCATTTCACCATTACACTTCAACTGTTCTACCTCACACACACACATGGCAAAAGTAACAAAAGCCTAATCCTAATGCAGGCCTACAGTCATCGTGTGCTCACATGTCTTCAGCATCACCCATGACCCTGTGACAGAGCTAATGGCTAAAGGCAGATGGGGATGTCTTTAAGATTATCTTTGCAAAAAGAGCCAAAAGCACTCCCCCCACTATAGCGCTACTGATGCGCATCAGTTATGGAGAACAACTTCAAACCATCTCTCTAGCAGATTCCGAGATTCTCACAGTTAATTGTTTCATTACATAAATTAGTAATGTAATGATCTATCCCAATAAGAACACCCTGAAAGCCGTATAATGTTGTTAATCTACATCTAGCAGAGGGAAAGTCAGAACCTGTCGGGTGTGCCGAGCTCATCTTTGGACAGAGTAGTAGAAAATTTGTTATTATACTATTGCCAAAACCTGATAGTAATGCCATAAATTTCTCCTTTGTGATTTTGATGTGTTTCTTCTGGAATCAGCATTAACAATGAAGAATAACCCTGATACTGAAAACGATGTTTTCGCTCAAGCAACACTAGTGATAATAACCTTTGAATCTCTGGTACAATATAAATACAATGACGGGAAGGGATAAGAAAATCTACAGTCACAACCACAGGTAAATTAGTTTACTCAATAACAGTGTTTCTAAAAAACAGTTGGGAGTCAAATTAAAAATAAACTACATAAATGGGTTTGCCATACAAAAACAGAACATGGAATTCATTCTTGGTTCCCTACATATGCAGTTTGTAAGCTGCCACACTATCCAAATAAAAGCTTAAGAGACTGAAAACCCAACAATCCCTCTTGGATTCCTAGGAGGTAAGGGCATAAGACAAGCCTTCATCAGCCAAGACCAGAGGCAGAGCCATGATTACATGGAGTCACACATCTTAACTGGTGTAAAAAATCTTATGATTACTAGCTGAAGTAGGAAAACATAAACTACACTTTATGAATTGCTAGATACTCCATCTAAACAAGACTTAGTTTGAAAGAGAGAGAGGAGGGGTACATGGGAAGATTCAGAGGGAGGAAAGGGAAAGAGAAAAGATACAATCTCAAAAGGAAATAATTTAAAAGAAAAGAAATATAAGATTAACCATTAAATGAGATTAGCTTACAGGGAGAAAAAAATACCACACGTAGCTCAAAAGATGGCTCAGCTCAGGAACGTTTCTAAAGGTTCTGGGTTCAATTCCCAAAACTCACACGGCGGTTCACAAGCATCTGTAACTCCAGTCCCAGGGAATCCAATACCCTCTCCTGGTCTCCACAGGCACAGGCACACACATGGTGTACAGACACACATGTAAAATAATAAAATTCTAAAACATACCACAGGAAGCCAGGCATGGCTGACACATACCTGTTACTGCAGCACTTGGGGGCAGAAGAAAAATGTATGACTGACCACCATTCAGAAGCCAGTCTACACCACATAGTGTGTTCAAGGCCAGCCTGAGTTACACACTAAGAAACTGTCTAAAAAACAGCTAAGAACAAAACAAATACCATCTCATCTCAAAACATAAACAAGCAACAAAGAAATAAAGACAAACATCACTAGCCATTCAAACTTTAATGAGAAAGTGCATATTACTATAAATAAATCCATAAAAATTTTACATGCATCAGGCTCTGTTTTGGGCTGACTACTGGTTTCAGAGGTGGGAGGGACAATGTATAAAGATTCACAAATCTGAACGCTGATAAGCAGGAAGTTAAGAACAAGAATGGAAGTTTGCTTTATTACAGTTTTACATGCTAGAGACTACCCTTCTCCACTTACAGAACACAGGAATCGGCTACTTTAAGTTGACTTTCTACAATCTGGCATATATATCTTTCTACAATTTGGCATTTATATATATAAAAAAGACTCGAGGTCAGAACTGTGTTAACATATATGAATTTACAATAGAAATAGAAACTAACATTATGATTAGTTATAATGACAGCTGCAGTGTGTATGTAAAAAGGACCAAATAAAAGTAATACTACTTCAAAGTTCATCAATTTTCTATATTAAGAGCCAAAAATATGAAATAATTTCTCCAAAATCTAACTAAGCACTTCATTGTACTGAAAAGTTTAACATCTTTGTGTAAAGAGCCTACTTAATAAAATTAATATATTAATATAATTAATTAATATAATTAATAGAATGCACCTTACTCAAATTTGTTAAATGTAATTTGTTTAGAATAGCAATTCCTATAAATACAAGAAGAAAAGGAAAAACTAAAGCTTTTTGCCTCTTACCATTAGAATACCATACTCCTGAGCCTAAAAAGATGGCTGAATTGGTACCTGCCGTATAAGCATAAGGTCCTTAGTTTGGATTGCTGGTACCAATTTACATAAAAGGCAGGTGTGACAGCATGTGTCTGTAATCCCAGAGCCAGAGGGCAGGGGAAGACAGCTAAATCCCTGGAGCCCACTGACCAACTAGTTTAGTAAAATATATGAGACCTTTCTCTTCATAATAAAAGTAAAAGGGAGTATAGTATATCTGAGTACCAAATAAATGCCCAAGTAAAAAAAAGATTAATTGTTCCAGATATGGTGGCACATACCTGCAATCCCAGAACTTGGGGATGAAGATGCAGGTGTTTTTAAAATCAACTGTGGCTACATAGTATGTTCCAACCATCCTGGGCTACAAGAGACCCAGTTTTAAAACAAAACAAAGACAGTTAACTGTAACAGAGTATTGAACCAAACACACAAAGCACTTTTACTTTTACTTTATGCACAGTATACACTAAGAAATTTACAAAGGCCAATTTTCAGGCTACAGAAATTGTCATTTAAAGACATGTTGGTGACACACAGGTTTTAATGACATTTTTTCTCATGAAAATACGGAAAAATATGCACAATTTTGCTTAAAGATTACAACTGCTGCATGTCCTGCTATCATTCCTGTGTCAACCTATTATATCTAAAAAGATAATTGCACGGTAATTAGGCATCCACAGTCCTCTAATTAGGAGCCCTTTATTGTAAGAGAAAAATTGTTTGCCTTTGAAATAACTATTTAAATGAACTCAATGAAAGAAGAGAACATCTGTGTCTAACAGCAAAAACACTTAACTGTGATATACCCTTCAATAATGAGATTAATTCTACACCTAAGGAATTAATTCTAAATCCTCTAGAATCCCTTAGGAGCTATGTGCACATCTTGCACGTATGCACCTACATTCACGCTTGTTTTTCTCTATGGAACAAGGCTGCAGTTCAGACCATGAGTCTAATAAGTGGCATCTAGGAACGTAGGGAGGTCCCCGCTCTCAGAAACTAGTAAAAGGCTAGAGATACAAATACACCTCAGCTCTACAGCTTTTCATCTGAGTATGGTGTGAAACTTGAAGAAGTCTTATTACCATGCTACATTCTACTATTTCCATGTATTCGTAATTCCTAAGTTAATCTCAATCTTATACTTCTATTAATTATCTGTCACAGATCTTCCGTATCTTTTGCACTCAGACACAACTGAGTGGCTTCCTTCCTTCTCAGCTCCTGGCCTTCATCTACCAGCTCTCTGCGCATCTACTGAAGCCACCCTCAAACTCCTCATCTACGCAGCGCAAAGGCTGCTTGCCTGCTTTCCTCCTTAGCTTGAAGACCGTGACTTTACTGTCCTGGTCATGCGCTCACGTACAGCTTTCCTGGAGTCCTTTGCACTCCTATTTCTTCACAGCTCCCAGTGTTCTTCTCCTAAAGGTTTGCATGCCTTCCTCATGGCCCATACTCTTAAGTCTATGGTCTTAAGTCCTCTCCACTGACTTCAGAGTTCTCTTCCAACTGTCTCCATCACTTTTAATTAAAAGTCTAATTCTAACATGAAGGGGGGAAATGCCTCAAAACTTCAATTCTAAACTGAATCTTCAATTAAGGAAATGTATCTCAGGTATTAAAAGTTGCAGGATCTATCAACTTTAACAAAAACCCTATGATCAAAATAATTCATCTTATCTTAAAATTTAAAAAAAGCTTTCCAAAATTTCTTTCCTTATTTAATATGACTCCTGGAAATTCTAGAGTCCACAGTTTACTTACATCTGTGGTTTATAAGTATCACTGACACACCTTATTACACATGTCTTTATCACTGCTAAGGAAGCCTGCATTACAATTATGTCTTGTCTTCATATTCTAAGTTTTGATGAATGCTTTGTAGACATTTTTCTATTTAGTATTCACCTGATGTCTTTTGATTAGGCATAATTATTAATATACACCAAAGAAGATATGCTCAAAATCATGACAAAAATATATTGGTTAATCTCAAGCCCCAAGCATTAAAAGAAAACATGTTAATTTAAGCCTTTTCATGACAGTCTTAAGTCAGAAAAAAAAAGTATAATTCAAAATTAACTTGTATAATATGGATACAAGTTGGTCCACTTATTTTGAAATTACTGTTTTTCTTTCCTACACTTAACTTGGACCTTCCTAACAACTTCATGGCATTAATGATCAAAAATCCAAATTTTTTCACAATCTAAAGGCTTTGGGCTATTACAAATAAAATCAGTATGATCTACTTCTATACAGATCTTCCAAGCGTAGGACATTAGAACATGATATATTGTGTGTGGTGGTTTAAATGAGATGGCTCCCATATCTCAAACTTTGAATACTTGATACCTAGTTGGTGGAATTTTATGAACAGTCTAAGGAGATATGGCCTTACTGAGAAGTATGTCTCACAGGGGGAGGCCTTGAAGTCACAAAAGCCACCTGCATTCCCAGTTGGCTCTCTCTGCTTCCTGTTTGTGAATCAAGATGAGAGCTCTCAGCTGCTGCCCCGGTGCCCATGTTGTCCTAGCTGCTGCCACATTCCCTGCCATGATGGTCATAGACCCTGTCCTTCTGAAACCATACAATGCAAATAAATCCTTTTCTAAGTTGTTCTGGTCATGGTATTTTATCACAGCATAGAAAAGTAACTAGGAAACACTGTTAACATTTCTATATGTACACATTATGACACATACTTGTTTCCCATACTTACTGAAGATTTAGTGAATTTTAGTGATTAAGCAGGTTTAAAGTTTCATTTATTATTTTAAAATATAGTTTATCAAAGTACTCCAAAATAGCAGCAGCTGATTCATAAGCTATATTTTTCTGTCTTAGGTAAAACATGTAACTAGATACACTACAGAAGATTAACATTAATAATAAAATTCCAGTTGGGCTCAAAACCAAAGAGTTTAAGCCAGGTGCAGTTTTATCAGGGTACTGAAAGAGAAAAAAAAAAATTTTTTTTTTCAGAGCTCTGGGGTTTCCAAGGTTGTAAAGTGGCCATGAGTCTAAATAATTAATATTACCACATTACAGATTTGGAATACAAAACTATATAAATAAAAGATGTAAAATGAAAGACAAGGATTTCCCTCAACTTTTGTCTATGATCCATTCTGCTTGGGCTCCAAGAAAACAGCTGTATTCCAAGTACAGCAGTGCCCTGCACAGTGGGGCAGGACAGGTCCAGGGTGGGCAGCAGCTGTGCAACCAGGACTGCCAAGAGCAGGAAAAAATATTCTGGAGGTTTATTCAGAATAAAAAAGTTAGAACAAAAGCACTAACTTCACCAACTTCTATTTGGCCTATTTTTACCATATTCCCAAGGATAAATTTAACCTCTAGATGAAAACACTTAGCAGCTGCAACACAACAGAAGGGATCCTTGTGAACAGAATGGACTTTACAGGTGTGTGCGTCTGGGCATGGGTGTACAGAGCAGAGGGGTAGAGAAGAGAGCCAGCCAATGTCCTTCAAGCTCCCTGCTTTGTCCGCTCAACCTAGCTAGCCTTTCAAACTTACTTTTATATAAAATTATATAAAATTTCTTTAAGTCTTCTTTAAGAGTATGGTCAGCACTATCTTTTCATCTCAAGCAGGAGCTGGAAGCATACTTTGCCTACAGTACTCTACACAGTAATTACCTGGATAAATAAATGAGTGGATAAATGAATGTGGCACTTCTACCTGCCAAAGAAAAATTTTCACTGAAATTAATGTTTCAGGTATTTCTTGGTAACTAAAAATACTACATACAAGGGTTTGCAAATCCATCACTTACCAATGCAACCACTATTCTACCAAGTCCACTGGTTTATTTTCTTGAAAGACAATATGTAAGTCTCAAATGATTCAAACTGAAAATCTTGCCTGTCTTGTGACTAAAATAAAAGGATTAATTCATTTAATTAGTATTGATTTGGTGATACGTGTTATCCAGGATTTGTTCCAAGGGCAAGTGCATTTCTCCAAACAGTGATCTTTCTGAGTCAGGTCACATGACACATGACGCCCTCAACTGCACCATCTTATCCAAGTTAACCCTTGTTCGCCTCTCTCCTCTGCTCTCCCTCTCCCTCTCCCTCATCACGCACCAGCCACTCCAGTTCTTCCCCATCTCTGGGCATCTGTACTAGTCGTTTTCTATTTGGAAGATTTCCATCCCAGCATTTATGGTGTCTTCTAAATCCTACAACCCAGAGACACTTGTTTGACTCCCTCTTCCCCCCACTATCAGTCAACTAAAATTTCATGTTCACATATTTATAGCTTGTGTCCCTCGAGAACACTCAATCAGTGATGGCAAGGGATGACAAAGGATTAGTATCTAGCCTATAGTAAAACATCAATAAATATTTGCTAATTTTGATTACATAAGATCGACACAATTAAAACATATTATAAGGGAACATTTACTATAGAATCCCAAAGCAGGAATACAACCCTGTTTGGTAAGTGACTACTGACTTTTCAGAAAATGTGCTGGTTACAGAAGAGCAAACAGACTGGGAAGAGAGAGCTTCGGGGGAGAAGTTATAATGCCATCCAACCTACAGCACCAGATAGAAACCATCAGATTTCACATGTACTTCAGAAATAGAAATTGTACCATCATCCCACGGAAGATTTGATTTGTGGAATAAGGACAAGAAACAAGGTTATGGTGGCTCCAGGGCATCTGATTTGGCCCAATTAAAGTACTGCTCCTAACCCAGATGAGAAATATGAAAGACTTTCAGATAATTAGTAATTTTAAATCATTAATTTTGGTGTCCTTGCCTACATCGTTAAGATATTATAAACAATGTAAAAATGGTCTGAAGCTCTCTAACTGAAACATACTCTGATGGTCACTTACTCAGTCAATAAATATTTATTAGGCATATTAGGTATGCCAGAGCTATTCTAGTCATCAATACAATAAAAAGCAAAGCAAAATATTTATGCTTGCAGGGTGTGGTGGTGCATGCCTTTAATCCCAGCACTCGGGAGGCAGAGGCAGGTGGATCGCTGTGAGTTCGAGGCCAGCCTGGTCTATAAAATGAGTCTAGGACAGCCAAGGCTACACCGAGAGACCCTGTCTCGAAAAACCAAAAACTAAACAACAACAACAAAAAAGCAAAATACTTATGCTCACAGAATTTACACTGTAGGAAGACAAACAATAAGTATATACTATAATGTCACCAATGGCAAGGGCTGTGAAAAAGATGTGTCGCAGTCCAGTGGTAGAACATTTGCCTACCATAAGTGAAGTCCTAGGTTCAATCCTAGCCAAACAAAAAGAAGTGAGGAAAAAAAAGAGTGGTAAGATAGGAGAGATAAGAAGAGAGAAGGAGGAGGAAGGGAGGGAAGGGAGAGGAAAAAACAGTCAACAATATAAAAAGAGATTACCAGCCAAGCAAGGACAGGCAAGGTGGTCCATGCCAGTAGTACCAGCACTTAGGAGATTGAAACAGGTTTGCAAACCAGAGGCTAGTTCACAAATCAGACAAAAGAACCTGTCTCACAAAAGGTTACCAACTAAGTTTAACCAAAAGTGCAATTTGTTCTATGTACTTGGGATAAGATGAGACACTGTATTATTCTGGACCAAGTTCTGATTATGTTGGACAGTAAGCTCTAAGAACTCACTGACAGCAGTTAGAGGCAATATGCCAGCTACACACCAGAACAAACAGTACCAGTATCTTAAAACAATATAATGCTGGTTATGAATAGATTCACTGCACAGTGTCACTCTTAACAGCCTCAATCACTTAAAACTCATCTCTACAAACAACTGCTTTTGGGTGCTCTTAATCTATATTGTATTAACACTTGTTCAATGCACTACAGACTAACAAGCAGCAAGGGTCTTTCAAGGTTACTGTTACCACCATGAGGGAAGTTGAAGCATAAATAGTTGAAACATAGCTCACGTGGTGGCGCGCCCCTTTAATCCCAACACACAACACAGGAGGGAGAGGCAGATGGATCTCTGAGTTCAAGGCAAGCATGGTCTAGAGAGTGAGCTCCAGCACAGCCAGGGCTACACAGAGAAACTGTCTTTGAGGGAAAAAAAGAAGAGTGACAGAGAGAGGGGGAGGAAAGGAGAGGAGAGAGGCAGGCAGGCAGACAGACAGACAGACAGACATGGCAGAATTACAGCATTTAGAAATGCATTTAACTAGAAACTCACCTACAGTAGTGTTCAATGTTTTGTTGCATTGCACATTACATCTACTGCTTTTTCATGATGAAATAAATTTTTCTTTATTCTAGAAAACTAAGTTAACCATGCCTTACCATATTTTTCTCAAGTGTTTAATCAATTATCTATGAAATACTTGGCTCTAATTTGGGGAACAGGTATCAAATGCTAGACCACAACATTTTACCCAACTTTCACATCACCAACTTGGAGGGAATTAATGAACCGCATAACACGCATTTAAAAGGACTTTAACAATTTAAATTTACTGTAAGTCAGTGACAGTAAATACTATCAAATACAGCTAAGGAAAAATGCAATCTATCGCTATAGAATATTCTTTTAGAGACATCAGAAAAAGAAAAAATAGCAAAAGAGAAACAGAAACCAATGAAAGACAAAGGAAGAAAAAAGAGAATAAATGAACAGAATTTATGAGATCAGTTGTTAACTATCTGTGACTGTAGGCACTTTCACTTTCATAAAATGCTAATATGTCTACTAGAAATCAATCTCTCTTACACTTACACACACACACACACACACACACACACACACACACACACACACCACACACACACACACACACCCCAAGTTTGATTCACCTATAATCCCAGCCCTTGGGTAATCACAAGTCTGAAGCTAGCCCAGGCTACAGAGTGAGACAGTCTTAAAAAACAAATGGGAGCAGGGGTATGTGGACAATTTGACAGCACTTTATGATTTCCTGGCATGAAAGTAGGGTTTCTTTGAGATCTTAAGAAGGAGAGTCAGATAAGACATTTAATCACATGTGAGCTTTTAAGAAGAAGTTTTGGGGGTTTTTTTGGTATTCTTAATTTTGAGAACCAATTAGAACTACATGTCAAAAATCTAACATGCTAACATATATTGGTATTTCCAAAGAAACACACCATTTGGGAGAGACAGGACATTACTATGTAGGCCAGCTTGTCTCAGAGCTAGCATAACAGGAGGGTACTACGACCAGCACCACATGAAGATGCAACTGACTTAGGACCAAATCATGTTTATTATCTTTCCTTTTTCTCTGTAGAAATACTAAGGTGATTTTGGTAATTAGCCTACCAATTTTATTAGGATATAATGAAATTCTAATTGTCAATTTTCTAGGCAATCTGACTGACCCTCTTTTTCTTTACTATCATTTAGAAAAGTGTGTACATGTGTGCATGCATGCATGTGTGGGCCTAGGCTCATTTACTGAGTTATGTTAATAGGCTAAATCTATGAAAAGTCTATTAAATTAAATTAAATTTCCATCAAAGCAGGAGGGCCAGTGCTCTTTCCTACTGGTCCTCTTTCAGTTGTTTCTCATGACTTTGTTCACAATCTATTTTCTCTTAATTAATTCAACCTATCCAAAATTTAAATGATGTCATTTGATTTTTTCCCCAGAAATGGCCATGTTTTTGCTCTTATTGACTATTAAATAAGAAACTTTATAGTCTACTTATTAATATTTATGTGCCAAAACTGATAGTATTTTACAAACATAGTTTACTCCTCAAATAACCCTCAGTCTCTAATGGTAATGAAGAAACATGTTCAGAAAAGGCAACCTTAAAAAGAAAAAGAAAGAAAAGGCAACTTGCCCAACCGTATTACAGTGGACTCAATAGTCAACTCTTCACCTGCCTGGCTCCAAAGTTACATGTACATACTCCTCCAAATCATGTAGCTGGCACAGGAGACTTAATTTTGTCTGGGAGGCGTATTTTCCCCTTATTACCTGTCTACATCTATTCCTAGGCCTCATATTCACACATACGCATACAGCAACTCTAATCCAGCATGTGCTGCACCTAGTTCAAAGTGTGCTATGAGGCAGTAAGTGGGGTACAACCAGAACATAGCAGGATGACCACTCCAGGAACCGTGACCACATGAAATCTGTAGAAGGGGAGAAGCTGATACTGCAACTACCCAGCTTTAGATTTGGATGAAAGCACCTGACTGGCAGCAAAGGAGTGAAGGGCCTTGGTTTTCTCTGTGTTAGCCACGCTGGATCCTGAGCAGCACAATTTATACAAGGAAGTAACATTGAAGAATTGCGGAAGCTTGAGCTCCACAGCCGGGTAACACCAGATGCCCTCAGTACCCTACCGACGCTGTCTCTTTCCTTTGAAGACTATCACGTGGCAGCCTCTGCTTTACATGCTTGGCTTCCAAGTCCCTCCTTCCCCCCTGAGACAGGGTTTCTCTGTGTTAACCTTGGCTGTCCTCGACTTGCTTTGTAGACCAGGCTGGCCTTGAACTCGCATCGATTCGCCTGCTTCTGCCTGCCAAGTGCTGGGATTGCACACATAATTCTAGCTTTGATATGGTAGTAGCCAGAAGTGGAGCTCAAGATCTGCACATGGAAACATCACTCTCCTGTATCTATGTGGAGAAACAATGTTCTAGAGTAGTCGACAATATCCTCTTTCCTACTGCTGGGTCAGGTATATCAGGAGTTACTGGGAGAACCCAAGCAAGTGTCATGTGTTATGTGTTATTTTCCAATGAGCAGATTGGATGGCATCGAGCAAAGAAAAGGGCCCTGGGATGAGCTGAGACAAAACATGGGAACGGAATGGAGGACACAGCAAGGCACCAGGTCGTGAAGGAAGCGGAGTGTAATATGAACGCTGTGAAGCTCTGTCTGTGCACGTGGCTGTTTAAGTCTGGGTTTGCTTCTCCTCTGACACAGGATGCCCCAATCTGTTTACCATCCTCTGAGCCTTCTTCCCTCCAGTCATCTCCCAGCAACCATGCTGACAAGTCCTCCTCCCCTTCAAGTGTTAGGACCTGCAGCTTCCATTTCCCGGGGGAAGGGGGAGCTTACACACTTTTCTTAACAACCTCTATTTTTCTAGGGTTGTTCATATACTCATTGATCTCTTATCAGAAGTCTTTTAAAAGAGTTAAATGGCTTTCTGTAAATTTCTCCATACACTGAGTGTCAGTTATTCACTATGCCTGCTCTGTGTGTGTGTGGCCACAGCTGGAAATACCTACCTACGTAGATACCTAGAAAGAGTAACAGAATCCTCATGTTCATTCAAGAATTCTTAGGTTTCATCGTTTTAAAAGATTTATTTTTATTTTACAAGTATGAGTGTTTTGCCTGCGTGTGTGTATGCACCATGTGTGTGTGCCTGGGGCCTGCACAAGCCAGACAATGGAATCACATCCCCTAGAGCTGGAGCTATAGACACTTGTGAGCTGTGCGTGTAAGGAACTGAGCCTGGAGCCCTTTGCAACCACTGAGCCACCTCTGCACCCTCCTTGTTTTACAATTCCTTTTCTGTGTTTCATTTTTCTGATATAAATTTCCTCTCATCAGTTCATAATGGTTTTAGCATTTAACATACATATTATAACTAGATGGCATTATATAAGTAATGTATACTTTAGAAGACTGTGAGATGAAATTATTATGTGTGAACATGTGTCTGTTGTCATTAAAATATGCATTAAAAAAAAGACTGGGCATGTAGCTCAGTAGTAGGATGATTGCCTACCATGAACAAGGCCCTGGGTTCAAGTTCCAAGACCACAAAAACTAAATAAACATCAAGGTCATAGGTAAGGCATACCTTTCCCCAATCTAGGTGTATGCCAATACCCCAAGTATATATTTTATGACAATGTATGTATTTGTTTACAATACAAAGCCAGGTAGAGGTGTACACCTGCATCCCAGCACTTCACAGACTGAACCAAAGTCGGCTGCAGAATACTTGATTATTATACATAGAAAACCTAATTGCTAACAAAATATAAAAGTTTAAATAGATGTAAAATGCAGTTAAGTGTGCCCTGAAGAGATGCAGTTTGGGTGTGCCTCTAAAAGCCTCCTTAGATAAGAAGGATAAAAAATGGAAAGTTCCTACCTACTTTTAAAGTTGTTTAGGAGAGATCTCGCCCCACCATAAAGGTGAAATGGTTCGGCCCCTACTGGCTTGGCTTGCCCCCACTGCCACCCCCATGAGGGTGACATGGTTCAGCATGCCAGGGGTATACAGGAGCTAGAGACTTCTCTTTAGCAACTGGACTTTTGACAGGTCTCTTGGCTTGAAAGAGCCATTATGGAAGGAGCTCTCGGTAAGAGATAGGGATCCTCTCTTTGGGCCTGAAGAACACAGAAGCAGCTGGCAGACACAGGTAAAAGAGCATTTAAGGAGCTCTCATGGGTTGGAGGAGCCCAAGAGAAAGACTAGCTAGGTAGAACAACACAGACAGGAAGAGCTTTCTGAAAAGCCAGCAGTTCTAGTGTAGAACCAGGCTTGTAAATAGACATTTTGTTTACAGTTTTAAAAAAAAGAAGCAATTGGTGGCACAGGCCTTTGATCACAGCACTTGGGAGGCAGAGGCAGGAGGATCTCTGTAAGTTCCAGGCCAGCCTGGTCTACAAAGTGAGTCCAGGATAGCCATGGCTACAGAGAAACCCTGTCTCAAACAAACAAAAACAGACACAAAAACCACACACACACATAGAAAATAAATTAAGATGAGCTAGCAGGTTTTTACCTTAGTTTACACCTCCTGTGTCTTTATTGGTATAAATGTTAGATGACTTAAGTGGCCAAATATTACATTTGGCACTCCACGTGTGGCAAAAGCACATGGAGACAGGTGTTGGAGCCCCCATACTACAGAAGTCCAAAATTATATCTTTTCTCTGTGGAACTTTTCTAATATGAAAAGAAGTATTGATGTATGTGAAAAAATCCTAAATAATCCAACAGAGAATTAAAAATGAACTGAAACTATCAGAAGAAACAATAGCATGAATCAAATGTCGCTGCTTCTAATCCATGCTCCCCAACATCTTTTTGTTTCCCTTATGGAAAATCCAAAAGTTTTTTCTTTTTTCAAGCAATTTCTCTCTTTTTTTTCTAGGGAGAAAACAAGGCTGAAACAGAAACAGCTAATGGCAAATTTCTCTATAAGTAAAAAAAAAAAAAAAAAAAAAAAAAGACAAAAAGGGAGAACAGAGTATATACAATAACAACCATTTTAATGCTACCATGATCTTAAATTTAACTCATCAAACATAACTAAAACTATATAAAGGATTCTATATAACATGAAACTTCTTAAGCATGAACAGTCACCTGACTTCCTTTGTAACCAACTGGTGTCATTTAAAAACACCAGTAATAGTCTAGTAATAAAGCTACAGGCCACTCTAAGCAAACAGAGTATCAGACAGCTCCTGTATTCAGACACTCCATTACCATGGAGTTAAACCAGTATCATACGAGACAGATGTGATTAAAAGCAAAACAAAACCACCTCTTATAACACATATGTGGAATACTAAGGTCCACAGCACTCTATTGTCCCTTGGCCACACACAGAAGCACAGCGCAATGCTGGAGCTTACATCACCCAAAATATGTTCCCACCACTCAAGTCTCTCTCCATGTAACTCTGACTGTTTTCCCTCCTCACTAGCAGGAGGCAGGTGGTGGAGATGGTACAATGTTAGGGAGTACATTAGGGGATTATGAGTGGAAAAAAAAAACAGGGCAATTAAAAGTTTTAGTACACCAGGGATGAACTAAGCACGGAAATAATTAGCACTACTATTTCAAGATGTTATTTTCTAGATCTATGGAACTGCTGAAAATATACATACATGCCCACATTTAAAGCAGTTAAATATCCTCTCTAGCAAACTGCTCCTTTTAAGAAACTAAGTGTCTTGGCAATCTCCTTTGTTTACAGCTCCTGTGCCTCTTCCCTCTTTTTTCATTATGAGAACACATGAAATTGTGCTGCATTCAAATCTCTGTGATGACAGCTCAAGTCTTGTTCTGCGACTCCAATACAACAGTAATGTCACCAAGTATTATTTATCATTTCATAGGGACAAGCAGGATCTCTGGACTTGACAACGAAACATTGTGATTTTTCAACATAAAGTTTCTTACATGTGTTCATTTACTTATTTTGTGTGTTGGATATGTACATGTGCATGCTGCAGCATGTGTGCTACAGCAAATGTTAGCGTCAGTCTTCTTCCTTCATGTGAGCTCCAAGGACAGCACTCAAGCCATCAGGCTCGTCAGCAGGTCAAGTGCTTGATCCACTGAGCCGTCTCTCCTGCCCTTCAGGATATTAATTTCAAATCATTATTCCATTGAAAGGTCATATGCTTCAATTTTGAAATCAGAAAATGGTTATTTCAGTGTAGAAAATAACAAAAGCACTAGCCATCCCACTTTACTCTCTTATTTCCAGGCTCCAACTACTTAGAACTGCTTGTTCAGCTTACAGAACCCTTTGAACTTGCACAGTAGCATCTGTCAGTAACACAGCAATGAGGAGGGAGGTCATATGCACTACATAGTAACAGGAGAAAAACCACTGATGACTGAGCTTGGAATGTGAGCAATTTCATACTCATCATCACAAGTACGCAATTATTTCACAGTATGCTTCACATCTCGTGATCCAGTCCAGCAAAGGTCAAACAAACCCGAGCCTAAAATATATTCTTTAGCATTTAAGGGAGAAAGCACTTGCCACCAACTTACCCGCAAATCCTACCCTAAACACTGAATGATTTGGCAATAAAATGTTGACTCTCAAATTTAAGTTTTGATTTTTTTTTTTAATAATACAAATGCTTTATTTAACAGTTGCAGGTCACCCCATGGGTTAAGTGGTGTATGTCCAGGACCCAGCAGCAGGGTCATACAACCTCTGAGCCTCCTTTTCTGACTCTAATAGGGTGAGCACATCACATTCTCAAATGGAGCCTTTGACATTTCAGATGATAGAGGGGCTGGTGTCATCCACAAATTCCACACACACCTGCATGCACTGTCCGTGTGAACCAGTCCTGCCTGGCACTTTGGTTACTCTACCCAGCTTAATAAACTGCACATGGCTTGTGTCATGATGCCCCACTGTGCTCTTCACAGCCCTATTTTGTGGTGCATGAGGCCTGGGAGGCAGGGTAGCAAGTCACAGCAGCCAGATCACTTGACAGTAACGTACATTTAAAGCGCTATGACACACTGCCACTCCAACACGTGTTCATTATTATTTATGGGAATACATTTCACCATGATTGTAACAAGGTTCTGAGTGCTTTCTTTTTAACCTTTCAACAGCCAGTGGTGATTATCTGATAGAATCACAAAGACGGAAGGGGAAAGTATACACGCATAAAACATCATCCATCATAGAGGTAGGGCAGCTAGAGCCCAGAGGTTAAACAGCCAAAGGCAACCTCACATCCACAGCAGAACTAAAGTCCACAGACCCCACCTTCAACACTACAGCTTTCAGCCCCTTCATCTAAAAAATTCTCAGATTATAACCTTCATTTTCGCCTGTTGGCCTCTTTCTTTTTAAGGATCCTATCCACGATATACAGTCTTACCATATTATCTTGGAATGTTTGAATCTTTACTTCTCCATTTACGAGATGAGGACATAGTTCGGCAGTAGTGAGCACAAACACACACAATCTCTCCCTCTCCCTCCACCCTACGCAAAAAACCACTCAGCATAAATTCCGAGAACAGCTACCAGACATCCCCTCCACTTAGCAGTGCTTCTTCCACGAGCAGTGCCATCAACCACATGAAACTTAAACCCAACCCTGAACTCGTAACTGTCCCCTCCAGAAAGACTTCTCTTACTGACAGCACTAGCGCTTGGCTGTCCCACGGACTGCAACTTCAAAGCATTATTTCACTCTCTTCTCTTTAACACTATACTAGTCTTTGGCTCATTCATTTCTCCATTCTTTCACTCAAAGCACTGCTTCAGGGGCTGGGAGCGAGCTCACTGACAGACTTCCTGGCCAGCATGTGCAAGGCCCTTCAGTTCTACCCCTTACCCTTAAAGAAGGAGGCTTTTATTGATAGAGTATTGCGAATGCACTTCTAGGTGAAGGAAACAATTACATAAGTAAATATAAAATGGCATGCCACACGTAGGAACAGCATTCTTCGGGAACATGGTTTCCAAGGAGAAAGAACAGGAAGAGAGGGAGAGTCGGCGCTTTAGCCAGTACACAACCCTAATCTCCTGGGAGGAGTGCTGGGTATGAAGGAGCGTGCCACATGCACGAGCTATGCAAACAGGCACATAGATCTTGACTCCCACTGCTGTAGTAGCCCAGAAAAAAATACATAAATGAATTATAAAAGGCCTTGGATGCCAAGCTAAGGAATTTGGACTTGATTCCATAGGCAAAAGCAAGTCTTGTTTTGCTGCTGTTTACTTGCACGCCTTTAATCCCAGCACTCGGGAGGCAGAGGCAGGAGGATTGCTGTGAGTACAAGGCCAGCCTGGTCTACAAAGCAAGTCCAGGACAGTCAAGGCTACACAGAGAAACCCTGTCTCAAAGGAAAAAAAATAAAATAAAGAAAGAAAACATTTGCGTTATAGGGAGAAAGCCGAGGTAGTGAAGGCAACAGCGGAATGAAAATACAGTCATCTGCCTAAAGTCTTGAGAGAAGTCTTCTCCAATCTTAATCTTTGCACGAAGTCTTGGCCACGCCCACTCTAGTAACCTACCCATATAAAGCATACAGTACATGTTTGCTAAACATGTGGAGACGGAGCCAACAGGAAGGAAGAAACCAAAGGAAAGGAACACAGTTGTACAAAAGCTCTTGAAGGCAATCGTATCAAGAGTGTCGAGTTGCTCCTGGAGAGGAGCTGCTTTCCAGCCTGACTCTACTGAGAGAAGCGAGTCTGAGGTGAACTAGAATTCCAAATTCAGACTGGTCAGCCTCCACCCTCTTAATAAAAAGAAAGAAGCTGGGTGAGCTGGTAGCTCCAAGTTCAAAACCAGCCTGGGCCACACAGTCGGAACCAAGACAGCTAGGGATCCACAGCAAGACTGTCTCCAAAGTCAGAGACAGACAGACATGTTAACAGAATTAAAAAGCCGGTTTTCAGTGGGAGAAGCAAATCAGCTAACTTCTCATTCTAATATACCTGGTCTAATCCATCATCATTTCTCAGATTATATTAAAAGCCTTCTACCTATATCTACTGACTTTCCCTTTGCAAACGTGTGGTCTGTTTTCCAGACAGCACATTCTTCCACGTTGCCAGCGTTTTCATGAGGCCTCTCGATGACCAACGCACCAGGTAACAGCATTCTCCTCTGGCGGCTGCTGCAGCACTCCTTCTGTCCCTTGATCAGTCTGATTGCTTATTGTTTCATATTTAGCTCCAATAAACTCTTTAAAAGGACCAACATCTTTCTCCTTCCTACCTCTTCAGCATTTAATTCAGTTTCTGATACATAATAGATATGTCAATGTTTGTTTGGTTTAACTGAAGCCAGCAATTAAACAAATGAGAAATTAGAAAACAAAAAAGTGTTCAAATTCACACTATTTCAGATAGCCTTCCTGCTCTTCTAAAGACTAAACAAGCGGGACGATCAACATCTCATCCTTACTAACAGAAAAAGAAAGGGATTCAATAATTTAAAACATGTAAAAATTCAGCAGCAGCTTTAACAAATTACATTCTAATAAATACCTAATGCAAAAGTTTCCATTTTCTGGAATACTCTTTGAACATTACACTAGCAGGGGCTGACCCTGAAAGAATACTGTGTCTTTTCAAGCCTAAGTCAATACCAGAAAGGGATGTACAAAAAAAAAGGGGAGGGAAGAAGAGGAGGAGGAGGAGGAGGAGAAAGAAAGAAAAAAAAAATCTATGCTTGCTGCGGAAGTAGCTAAAGGAAGAACTTGAGTGTATTTCTTTTATACATTTTGGTGCAAAATATAGGACTATTTAATGGTGCCAGTGGCAAATTGGGGACTTTCATAAATTAAGTAGAGTAGGTTTCTGAACAAAACTGAAAGCAAGAATTACTAATAAATTAACTCTAAGATTTACTAAATGGGCGCCTAAGTCAAAACTAACCCATCAACAAATTTTAATACAAGCATTCTGTGTGAGCCACAGCAATAACACCAGTACCAAAACCAAAGAACCTCAAACCTTCCCAGGCCTCAGGAAATTCACAATAGACATCAATCATTGTAACTAAAAATTTCATGATGTTAGGAGGGAGAAAAATTTTAAGGTTCACAAAATACAATGTCACACCTTATCACCTTATCCTAAGTGCATAAAATAAACTGTACTTTCGGTTAAACTTAGTTGGTTTTTTTTTTTTTTTTTGCGGGGGGGGGGGGGGGGGGGGAGGGGGGGAGGAGACGTCTCATGTAGCCCAGGCTGGCCTTCAATTCACAATCCTGTCTCACTCTCCTAAATGCAGGTACTACCAGCATTGGTCACCCTGCTTATCTGATAATCTCTCTTTAAATAAAAAAATTTTTTCCAAAAACATATTGTCACTAAATACTCCATTCCGGATACTGATTCGCTGACTAAACCAAGCACTAATCTGTTGAGTGCTTGAGGAAAGCATGAGGACCTGAGTTCAATACTCAGCCTGTGAAAAAGCTGGGTGGGGCAGCACACACTCTGATCCCAGCACTGAGGAGCCAAAGACAAGCAGATCCTTCCTCAGGGGCCAGCCAGGCTTGCCTAAATGATAAGAGCCAGGCCACTGAGTTGTTCTTCTCCCAATAGGGTATTGTTCCTGAGGTACAATATATCCTAGGTTGCCCTCTGGCTTCCACACACGTGCACACATGTGCCTTTCCACCTGCACACTACATGCACACACATAATCACTTTAATTATGATTTAAAGAATCCCAATTTTCCAATGCAGGGAAGCAACTAACACTAAATATTACTTATAAATTATAAGATTTTATGCTAAGTAATTACGAACTACCTTCATTTACCATTCACATTCTTTGTTCGTTTGTTTATTTTGGTTTTTAGAGACAGAGTTTCTCAGTACAGTCTTGGCTGTCCTGGACTTCCTTTGCAGACTAGGCTGAATTCACCAAGATCCACCTGCCTCTGCCTCCCTGAGTGCTGTGATTACTGGCCTGTGCCACTGCCCAGCTTTTGTTTTGTTTCAGTTTTTTGTTTTTCAAAACAGGGCTTCTCAGTGTAATAGCCCTGACTATTAAAGTGAGGCACCACGCCAGGCCTACCTTTCACATTCTTACTAACACTTTAAAGGTCCCCCCCCCCAGGTTGAAGAATCCAGGAGGTAACCAAAGTCAAATAATTTGTCCTCAACCCCCTACTACTGCCCCTGAGATTACAACCCAGAATTATCTGACTTTACAGGCAGTGCTCTTGTATGTCTCTTTAAGGACTACTGTGACTATACCCTCTGTGCAAAATGAGCATGGCTGTCCACCTACCCAATGAGTGCAAAACAATCCGTGAGAACAAACACTGCCTTCACAGTACGCAAAACAAAACTGTGATTGCTCAAACTTTATCTTTTTCCACACTGTAATCCAATCCACAAGCAGCTGTCTCTTAGTGTCAACCCAGACTGCCTCAGGGGTCTCGCATTATTACTAAAGTTTAATTTCTCATGAACTCTCTTCATGTGTGATCCACAAGTCTTTAAACAATGAAATGTTTGTCAAAATAACATTCTCTAATCAACCGATTCACTATCTAAAGAATCTATCTTTTTTCTGCTAAATCTCCTTATGGTTTAGGGCTCCAGCTTGTAACTTCTCTTAGCTGTGCAAATCAGCTGCAACTGGCTACGCACACTTATTTGTAACTCTAGTACATTTTATCAGGGCATTAAAAATAATATGTTCTGAGTGTTTCATATAATCCTAGGAACAGCTAGCTTTATTACACAGATGTTTACTAAAGTCTCGGAGAACTGATTATTTCCAATATACACATAGATCTGTCTTCCTGAGCTAAAACTGAAATGAGGAACATTTCAAGTGAACTTACTTATATATGAGCTTTTCTACAATCCCATATTTTGATGCTAACCACCTAAGTATAGAAAGGAGCTTACCACAGTCACAGACTATACAATTACAACTGATTTCCAACACTACATCCAAACAGGTTTTTACTGAGGGTATGAGGCTCAATTTTACCTAAGTGCTCTTTTCACACAGTTGCTTGGATACAAATTAAACCACTGACCTATGACATGGTCAGAAAAATGTAATGCCAAATCTCGGGTCTGTGCTATGATCCTCGCTAAAACACTTGTCGGAAAATCTACTTCGTATAAATTTCTCATTCGTATGTTTAGTAACTTTACAAATTTAAAGGAAAAAAAAGTCAATATCCTGACCTTTTTCTTCTATACTGTTTCTCAAACCTAGCTATTAAAGAAAATGCTCCAAATCACTGATTTCATCAATTGCCATTTCTAGGACTTAGATACCACTCTACTGTACCTTACGAGTTTCTGTCTCTGAAAAGGGTTGTTTACTCAAAACAACTTCCTGAACAAACCGAACCAAAACACATGTACACTCAACAGGATTCTTACGATACAAAAACCGAAACAAAACTGAGAATGAATCATACTGTCAATACAGAGCTGGGCCCCCCAAACCCCACATCCACCAATACTTTATATGATGGTCACCACTCTTGAGTTCACTAGAGCGTAAAAACCATGTCGTACGGAATGTTTTCAACTTTTTTTTTTTTTCAATTTTCCTAGGCGTTTCACGGATCTCAAAAAAAAAGTGATTCTGGACAACACAACTACAGCGCAGTAGAGTACGGCCATGGGAATCTGTACACCAAATCCTGTTTATGGAGGAAGAGAAAAATATCGTGTACATAACTACTAACGCTCCAGCGAGATCTTGTGGAATAAAACACCAGTATGGTGGCCGGTGACCAAAGAAAGAAACGGCGATCTTTAGGCGGATACAGTTCATGAAAACATAACCCCCGGCTAGCCCTGCTGAGAAGGGGTAAACTAACCCATCTCCACTGCAGAGGGTACACAATGAACCTGCAGCGGAGCGAGGGGGCGGTCTCTAGCAACTACGGAGCCAGCGGGCCCGGGAAAGGGAAGCAGCAGCGGGGATACACGGCACACACCAGACACTTCACAGTCATCAGCGGCTCCCGATTTCACCGCCGAGTTATCAAAGCTGCGGGGGCCTCCCCCCCCCCCCCCGGGGCGACGGCGCGGGCAGAGAAAAGCAGTCACGCAGTAAAACAACAAGAACCGGGCAGGTCCAGCATCTGCTCCGGGGTGGGGGGGACGGGGAGGGCAGGATGTGGTCGCTCTTCCCTCAAACATCCTCCAGTAACCTAAATAACAATGTCTACCTCTCTCTCCCTCCCCCCGCCCCACCCCACCCCCGAGGCCGCCCCCGGCATTCCAGGGCCCGGGGAGCGGTGACCGAAGCCAACACGCTCCGGCGCTCCCGCGGCCGCCCGAGGCCCGGAGGGGGCTCAGCCGGGGGAAGCGGGCGCGGGCCACAGGGAGATGGGCGCGGGCTCGGCCCCTCGCTGCCCCGGCCGGGGGGGGGGGGTCCCCGGCTCCCGCGCCCCGCCGGCGCCCCGCGTTACCTCGGGTCAGATCCAGCGGGACGTTCTCCTCGCCGCTGTCATTCCGCCCTGCGCGAAAGCAGACACACAAACCCGGTTAGCAACCTCCGCGGACCGGCGGCGCCCCGGAGCCCGGCTCGCCTCTCCCCCCTCTCCCCTTGCCCCAGGCCCGGGACACGCCGAGCGCCGCGGCGGCGAGCACCGGGCGCCAGGAGCGAGGGCGGCAAGCGGGCTTACCTCGTATTCGGAGGTTCTTGAGAGAGCGGCCGCGGCCGATCGCCGCCATATTGACGGGTTTCAGTCACAACACCGGAAACCTCGCCCAATCGCGCGAGAACCCCTTCCCCTCCCCGCGCGCCGCTGCGGTCCCTCCCCCGCCCTCCTCCCCCCTCCCCCTCCCCCTCCCCGCCCCTCCGCACGGAGCCTGGGCGGCGGGCGTGGAAGCACGCGGACCCGGCGGGCGTGGGACGCGATACCGGGGCGCGGGGATGGGATGGGGCGTCCGGGCGCAGGCGTGGCCGGGAGGCGCCGTTTCCCACGGGGGAAGGGGATTCCCATTGATGTGGACGGGACTCGGCGCGCGCGGCGGAGGCCGGGGTGCGGGCGGCTGGCCACCTGCTGAACCGCCCCGCGTGGTGGCTTCCGAGCCCGCTCGCCCTTTACCCACGGCTAGGATTTTATTTTTTATAAAGAGAAGGGGGTGTGGCGGGGGGGGGGAGCGCGCGGCGCACGGTTAGCAATGTCGCTTTGATCCTTTCCCTCCCAGGACAGCGGTGCTGCGACTGAACACGTAACAAAGTTTGTTTTCCGCCCACGCTCCGACCATTGAGCTCCGCGGCTTCGCGCTCGATCTCAGGTGAAGCCGCCGCCCGCCCGCAGGCCCTCCCGGGAGCAGGCAGGGGGCCGAGGCTTGCTTTCCGTCCGCCCGGCCACCGATCGGCAAGGAGTGCAGGAACGGGGCGTCCTGCGCGGTCGCCCCGACGCGGGACAGCGCCACGAGGCCCCGGAACCCAGGGAGGAGGTTGGGCGCCCCGTCCTACAGCACTGGATATTGCAGAAGTCGTGGATAGATTTTTTTTTAATGTATACAAGCAACAATTATTACTTGTACGGGTTTCTAGATGGGTGTTTTTTTTATGTATTCGGCCCTTAACCGGACAAGTCTCTTAAACTTGATTATTTTAATAAGAGGGTATTTTGTCTCCTCCAATTCCTCACCTCTCTATCCAAACTTAAAAGTTAATTGAAAGTGGGAATCTTGCCTTAATCGCTTCTTTTTTACTACAAATGTCAAAAACAAATATCTGTTGGAATAAACACCTTCAGCTCTTCCTTTGTCATAATAGTCTAAGTAAAAACAAAAAGCAAACCAACACACACACACCGCAAAAAAAGAAGAAGAAAAAAAGAAAAAGAAATGTTGAAGAGACTCCCTTTGTTAATAATAGTCAACAATTGCTAACTTAAAAGCCCAAAGGTAGAAATTGTAAAAGGTGCTAGCTATTCAAAATGACTATGTTGATCCAGTATATTAACAGTTTGATATTAAGTATTCCAAATTTCCTGTATTTATAAATGTTTGACATACATATAAAATTCAAAGGATCCATTATAAGATACTTTTACTTTCATGTATGTGGAAAGAAACCCGAGATGTGTATCTGAACGTTAACTTCTACTCCCTTCTCAATTGTGGGATCACGCCTGCAGTTTTTATTCTTGCTTGGTCACCTGTACATGTACGTGATAGTTGACCTATGACAGTTGTTTAAAAAAAAAAAAAGTAAAAGTTTTTAAAAGAAAAATAAAAGAATAGCAGGAAAATAAACTTGGATCTCTGCTTTCTTAGGCTACTACCCCATATCTGCACATTCCATGTCCCTCAGGTGTTCTGGCATCTGCTGTTGCACTTAGATTTAAGGCTCTAACACAATAACAGAGCTTTAAGGAAACGTTTCCTGGCGCTGCCAGTACAGTGTTGGTAAATAGCAAACTTGCTTCCTTTTTATATAGCTTTCAAGTCCCCGTGGAGGTCCACAGATGACAGCCACAGGGCTTGCGGTCTGGCCAGCACACTAAAGTGTTTCTTTTCCACTCCTTCTCACATCACCATCGCTAAAGACTGTCGATGAAATTCTTACCAGGTCTCCAAATGATCTTTCTGATGCTTTTCCTTGCCTATTTAAATGATTTCCTAACCTGTTTTGAGTTCCTTTAAGTTCCTGTCTGTCCCTGAAAGTTAGTACAAGTGACGGACTTTAAATTAGTCCCGGAAGTTCTGAACCTTTTATCTTCATAGCTGTATGTTTTTATTTGAAGACCACTATTTACTTACTCCCATCTCTTCAAAGAGGGAAACACACAGACACACACCCCACACTCACATGAATACACACACACGCACACTCTCATGAATACACACATGCGCGCACGCACACATACACTCACATGAATACACACTCATGAATACACACACGCATACTCACATGAATACACGCGCACATGCACACACACACACCTCATTTTTAATCTAGCAATGATACTACTTCTTTCCTTCAGCTTCTATTTCAGCTTTCTGATCAAAAGAACAAAATATGTTTGCAGTGATGCTCAACTAGGAATGAGGAACTTAGGTGAATTACAGTAAGGAATACATTATACAACGATAGGTTTGATGTTTAACCAAATCAATCACGATTGACCCCAGAACATAAGCTACTCATTTAAAAACAACAACAAAAACAACTGGTTATTTTCTGTGATAGTTGCTGAAAGTTTCCCTTGAGAGTTGTTGTTCTTTTTTCCCCTGTTTGTTTTAACCCACCACCCCCCACAGACTTCCTTACCTTGTTTACTTCTTACTACTTCTGTAATTTTATTTTGACTCGAATCTAGCCGCTGTGAATATGACTTCCTCTTCTTACTTCTCATTTCCCATTAGGTTTCCTTTACTGGGTCAATGAATGGTTTCTTCCTAATATTAGTCATTGATAAAAAATGTAAGAGAAGGAGTCCAAGACCACACCTCTCAGTGACAGCTCACTGGCTTTTGGCAGTGCTGTGACTTCACTGCTAGTCACTGTCCGGGTTCGGTTCTCTATCCTGTTGCACACAGCTAACAATTCTCAAACTGTATTTTATCGGTTTGAAGCACAGTTATGACGCTGAACAGAAGCGAAGCCTCCCGCCAAACTCTTGGTTCCCTTTAGTTTATCTGCTTTGCTATATCGATAGGCCATGTGGAGAGAAACCAAACTGAAACCCACAAAGTTTGGGGAGACTGTCTCCTGGTAACTTCTCCTTGTTGTCAAGCCATACGTTTAAAAATCGAGAAAGAGGCTACTAAAATGAGAGACAGCAGAGACAGCGCAACCAGTGATCCACCCTTCTCCAGGCCAGCAGATAAGAGACAGCAGAGCGGACTTAGACTTAAAGAGGATTTAAGTACTTTGAGGATTCTTTTTACATCTCATTCGTCCAAAACTAATTATTTAAATTTTATTTTCAATAATTCTGTAAAATTTAAATGCCCCCTACAAAAACAGTTTTAAATGAAGAATAAACCCATGTTGATGGAAGAGAAATATCTATACATTCATACTATCATCTACAAGTATGTACACACTATGATTTCAATACTGGTTTGGGGGTGCTATGAATCTGAGCAATATTTTTTCTTTGTTTTTCCTCACTTTATTTAAAAACAAAATTTTACTTGGCTAATCTTTTGTAAGGAAAACAAGAGAAATGTTATTGGCTATTTTAAAGTCAAACCACAAACATTTGTTTATAACAGTAATTTGGCAAGCACTGAACATATTTAATTTGGTTTTGTATCACTATCATTAAAAAGAAAAAACATTCAAACATGTATCAAAATACATACATTTACCTTTTTATTAAGTTAAAAACAAAACATAAAGATGAAATAAAAATATTAAAAGTCACTGCCTTACTAGTGTTGGAGATAGTAACCACCAGATCAAAATATGCCTAATTCTTTCCTGTATTTCTCATTGAACCTTGTCATACAGCAATTCAAAAATCTGGTTCTAAAAATGGAATTTAAAAGAAATAAAATCTCACAATAATTAAAGCTAATAGTAGAGACTCGAAGCTATTGCCTACAGTTGTTAAACCTTAACCCCTGTTTTCCAGTTCCATCAGAGGTTATGCAAAAATTTTGAAAATGTAAATTCAATAAATGCCCATCTTCTCTTGTTTTGCCCAATTTCCCCAATAAATTAGAAGAGAAAACATTTAGAAAATTCCAGTGGAAAGTAACAACATGTTTTCAGAATGATTTGAAAGATATTTACACAGATAGGAAAACTCTATTTCCATCATTCCTAAGAGTGAAAAATATTAAAAAGCAATGTAACACATTTATATTTTAATCATCTTTAGAAAAAAATCACAGCACTATGAAACATAAATGTTCCTGCCTTCACCTAAGTCTCTGCTGAGAGGAATAATGTGCTCAGCTGTTGTTACCATTTCAACAGAAGGAAAAGAGTAAATTCTGAAGGTCTGATAGCAGCATGCGTTGGGGAGCCACTAACCATCCCGGGACAGTGAACTCCAAGTGACTGAGTGGCACAAACTGTTTGGGCCGTCACTCCCACCCTCCTCTCAAACCGTGAAGAAGGTAAGCCGTAGTCAGGTCTCGTTTCTATAAAGGAACCACAGGCTAAAGCATCTCTGTACTTCTGTTTGATTTTTGTTCTTTTAAAATTTCACTTAGAGGAAGTACTTTATTGACTTTCATAGCGCATTGCTTTTATGTGGAAGTTATTTGCTGATAAGGATACGTGTTCTCTGATACTTTCTGACTTTGGTGATGTGGGACTGGCAGGAAGAGTTACTTAGATATTTTGGAGCTGAAGAGAATTTCCCTGATCCGTAAGCTGGCATGTTTTGAACCGTGTATGCTTCTTGCCAACTGCACATGAGAAGAAAAGTTCCATAATTGCTGTATGTGGTCTACCCTTATTTACCATTATTTCAGCTTCGTCAACAGATCTTTTGTTTGTGTGTTTGTTTCAGCTAATTTTTTAAACTGTAGTAGAAAATACCATATATTCCCTGAAAGTAATATGACTTTTTGCCTATGGCTAGAAAGAAATGTTTAATTTTTATTTTTGAAAAGTACTGAGTTCAATATTGTGCAACTTATAACACCACTGAAAATATATAAGTATTATACCCATAACCTGCTGATTTTTAAAAATATTTTATTAATCATCTAGCTTTGTGGCATCATTGGCTAACCTTTCATGGGACAATTTGTACATAAGAGCTCAGTAATAATGGATAATGTGACTAAATTCCTATTTCACATAATGGTAATAATTTTAATCTTTTGACATGAGATCTAATCGGATCATCATTGCTCTTGTTTGATTTGGTTTGGTTTTTCGAGACAGGGTTTCTCTGTGTAGCCTTGGCTGTCCCGGACTCACTTTGTAGACCAGGCTGGTTTTGAACTAACAGGGATTCAAGACGCTCAGGGGTACAGTGCTGCATTGGGAAGCAAGAAACCTGAGGTTGGTCTTCAGCGGGTAGTAGCATGAACAGTACAATAAAATCAGAATAAAGAGCAATAACCAAATAGACCACAGAAAAAGTGGCAAGTGTTCTATCTAGAGAATAAACACTGTTGGTGTGGCAGAGGTAAGAAGAGCCAGACTCTTCAGTGTACTCAGAATTAGGAGATGCACCGAAGTGAACCCAGGTTGGTAGCGCCCCCTGCCCTCCATCAGCGGCAACTACAAGTTCTTTGGGGAGAAAAGTCAAGTAATATAGTAAAAAATTGAATCATCAAGTATTCCATAAAGAATACTTATTATCAAAATCACAGGGAAATGTCTCCATAGATAAGAATCAGAAAACAAAACTGACAGAACTCTATTATTTTTGGAAAAATTTACACTTAAAGTTTAGTAATAGTGGACTTTAGCCAGTGGCTCTCAGAACAAATGAAGCTCCCCTTGCACGGTGAAATGGTACCCTGTTGTGGCTCCATCCATGGTGGAGAAGTGAGTGCTGACTTTGCTTCCCACAGTGCGTAACTGTTTATCTAGACAGAAAGGTAAAGCAATTTAGGATTGGACAATGGATATGTGATTATGTGACCTTCAGATAAAAGAAACAAAGTGAGCGCCACATTCGCTCTGGCTTTTTGCCTGGGATTTTTTTTTTAAAATCATAGCACACCATTGTGAAAACTAACACAGCAGCAGTATTCCTGGCTAGGGACCAAAATGACTAGAGTTCAGCTTTCTGTTTGGTGAGCTACGAGTGAGTGACCGCTACCCTGAAAAAGACTCAGAAATCTGCACGTGGATATCTTGCTTAGCTACTGAAATTTAAAGTTTAACAAGCTTTGGGCACGGCTCTGGAGAGCTTATCATGATGTACTATTATTTATGTTTGTGAGGGGTTTTTCATATCTAATGTCATGGTATGCAGTGTGGGGGTGTGGGAGGGAGATGAGGTAAATTGCCATGTTAAAAAAAAAAGACTTTGTTCTAAGAAAGCAACATTCAATGGCTTGTTATCTACAAGAAAATGATATGTTTATTTATTTATTTATTTAAATTTTTTCAAGACAGGGTTTCTCTTTTTTTTTTTTCAGGTGTCTTTCTCTTTTTTTTCTCCTTTATTAATTTATTCTTGTTACATCTCAATGGTTATCCCATCCCTTGTATCCTCCCATTCTTCCCTCCCTCCCATTTTCCCCTTATTCCCCTCCCCTATGACTGTTCCTGAGGGGTCCTCCTCCCCCTGTATATGCTCATAGGGTATCAGGTCTCTTCTTGGTAACCTGCTGTCCTTCCTCTGAGTGCCACCAGGTCTCTCCCTCCAGGGGACATGGTCAAAGGTGAGGCACCAGAGTATGTGAGAAAGTAATATCCCACTCTCCACTCTACTGTGGAGAGTGTTCTGTCCATTGGCTAGATCTGGGTAGGGGTTTAAGGTTTACCGCCTGTATTGTCCTTGGCTGGTGCCTTAGTTTGAGCGGGACCCCAAGACAGGGTTTCTCTGTGTGTCCTTGGCTGTCTTGGACTCGCTTTCTAGACCAGGCTGACCTCGAATTCACAGCGATCCAACTCTGCCTCCCAAGTGCTGGGATTTGTTTTTTTAATTTAATTTAATTTTTCTTAAATTGTTTTTCCTTCAATACAGGCTTTCTTTTTTTTTTTTTTTTTAGCCCTGGCTGTCCTACAACTCATTCCCTGTAAGCTAGCCTGTCCTTGAACTCAGTCTCTGCTTCCAGATTAAGGGCATGCACCACTATTGTCTGACAGTTTGATTTAATTTCTGTATGTGTGTGTGCCTACATGTATATGTCTGTGTGAGTGTATGCACGTACTGTTGTGAGCCACCTTTCCAGCACTCGAATTGTGTTTTAAATCTAGAATAGTGTTTACTGCAGATTAGGAACGGGTCAAATGGAAGATAGATAGAGAAACAGGTTCTGTCAGTCCATGTAGTATGCTTGAGTTGAAATACTACACTGGTTTTATCAATATTTACAACTAATTCCTGTTTGTAAAAAAAGTAAACAGAAGGAGATAGATACGCTGAGAAACACTAATCAAATGAAGGCTAATTTGACTGTGTTAGTGTCAGACCGAATTCAAAAGAACAATATTGAGAGACGTAGAGAAACGTTATGTTAAAATGATCAATTCACTTTGGAGACAAAGCCAATCTAAATGTATATGCAATAATAAAAGTTTCCAAATCACAAAATAATAAAACTACAAAGAAGTGAGGAAAAATATCCAATATGATTGAAAACACCAATCCCTTTTGTCAGTAATTTGTAAAAAAAATTTTTAATATTTTATTTATTTTATGTATATGGGTGCTCTATCTGCATGTACACCTGCACACCAGAAGAGGGTATAGATGGTTGTGAGACACTGTGTGGTTGCCGGGAATTGAACTCAGGACCTCTGGAAGAGCAGACAGTGTTCTTAACTGCTCGGCCATCTTTCCAGCTCCATGAAAATGTTTTAAAAATCAGTCAAAAGTGTGGTGGTGTGAATGAAAACTGAGCCCTAGGCTCATATGTTTGAGGTATTTGGTGCCCAGTAGGTGGAGCTGTTTGAGGAGCTGCAGGAGGTGTGGTCCTGCTGGAGGAGGCGTGTCTCAGAGGCCGGCTTTTCCTCTGTAAACCCCACTGCGCTCCTCCTCCTCCTTGCAGGTTCCAGACTTGAGCTGCCAGCTGTCCCTGCCTAGATGCCTTCAGTCTACAGCATGGACGCGAACCGACCCTCTGGAGCTGTAAAGCAGACTGAATGTTTTCTTTTATAAGCTGCCTTGGTGATGGTGTTCCTCACAGCAACAGAAAAGTAACTAATACGCAGGACATAGAAAGCATGAACATTATGAACCACGTGACTAAAAGACATTTAGAAAGCAAATCCGGCGGAGAATAACCGCACATTCCTTTCAAACACACATACACTGTTCTCCAAGGTAGGAAGTAACTTGGGCTATAAAACAAACTAACAAATTGAAATAATAAGAAACATATGTGTATGCCTTATAATAACAAAATTAAATTAGCAATCAATAATATTCTTTAAAGCCAGACAAATTCCCAGATTGTAGAAATTAAACAGCAAGTAGGGCCCAAATAACCGATAAAATAGAAACTAATGGGCAAACTAGAGCATATTTGGAATTAAATAGAAATAAAAACATAGCATACCACAATTGTTGGAATGGCTCTAAGCATTACATAATTAATTCAATGTTTACTTTTTGAAAGAACAAAGGTTCAAAACCAATGGCTTATGCTTCTATGTCAGTGGAAGAACGGCAGATTGAATCAAAACCAAGCAGAAGAAAGTTAAAAGGAAGTGCAGAAATTGAGAGGAGAAAAACCAGTGGAAAACAGTAAAATCAACATCTGTTTCCCTGGGGCTAGAGATGGTGCTGCTGTTAGGAGTGAGCGCTGCTCTTGCACGGTGCCTGGGTTCGGCTCCCAACACACACCTTAGGCGCCTCACTGGCTCCTGGAAACCCAGCTCTCCTCGAACCTGACTCTTGTGGGCTCCTGAGGCACCTGCACTCACATGCTTACCTCCCACACCCCCATAGATATAATTTTTAAAATAAAAACATCTTTCTGGAAAAAAAAAAGCCCTAAAATTGATAAATCTAATCAGCCTTATCAAGAATATCAAGGGAGAAGTTATCAATTAAAAACATCAGGAACAAAACATGGAGTATTATAACAAATACTAAGAAGCCTAAAAGCAAGGAAGGGAATACTAATTTTATGCCAATGATTTTGACTACTTAAATAAAATCAGTCAACTTATTGAAAGAAAATACAAAAGCTTGCTCTCAAGTTATTTAATAGATATATCAATCGACTCTTATATTTATATGAAGAAAAAAGTCCTATAATAGCCAGCACTGTGAAAAAAAAAAAAAAGCAAATTTGGAGAGCTCACAATGTCTGATTTCAAGACTTATTTAAAGCTACCAGACAATTTTAGAGAAAGGAAAGACATATAAATTAATAGCGCAGAGATAAAAAGCTCAGAAAAAAGTTATATGCATTTAAATTTTGATTAATATGACAAAGCAATCCATTGTGAAGAGAACAGTCTTTTCAACAAATGGTGCTGGCTCAACTGGATTTTCATCTATAATTAATGGATATTGATCTATACCTTAAAGCTTACATAAAAGCCAAGACAAAAAAATGTGTCATAAACGTAAAACTGCAAATGTCTAGAAGAAAAGAGTTGAAAAATCTTCATGCTGTTGCATATGATAAACATTTCTGAGCTATGATATCAGAAGCAGGATCACGACAGGAAAGTAGGAAGAACACTGTTGGACTAAAAGGAGCAGCCAAAGACTTCCAGAAAATGCTGAGGTGGTTGGGTGTCTCTTTTGTAGTACTAGAGATTGAACCGGGAGATCACATCAATGCACTATATTCCCAGCCTGGGAAAATATTTTTAATCATACGTTTGATAAAATACTTGTATACAAGCTAACTAGAGAATGCTCAATACTTACTTGTGTTTTTTTTTTTGTAAAAGAAATCTATAGAAAATAAGTACACTCGCACTTATACAATAAGATGAGTTATGCAAAAAGCTCTCATTGAGCCACCCTGAGCTACCACTATACGCTTAATGTACTGAGCTCAGTGATGGAGAGCGTGGACCAACTCTAGCTCCCTATCTTCATGCGTTGCACAGGGACATCAAATGATCTGGTGACTCTGGGAACCAGTTGGCAAGTTTCTTGTGAAGCTACACATTTTTTTTTAAACATGAACTCAGGAAACACTGTGCTTAGATGTCATGACTTAACTGTCAACAAAAATTCTCAATGTGGATGTCTACAGAGGCTTTATTTGTAATTGCCAAATAAGCTAGCAAAAGCTAGAAACAGCCCAATAATCCTTCCATTGGGGGAACAGATAGTATTCAGTTGGAAACCATTCAGCATTAGAGAGGACTACGTTAGCAAATCATAAATCAGTAGGAACAAATTTCAAATGCATTATTCTAAGGGAAAGAACTGATGTCTAGTTATAATTTCACTTACTTGACACTCTGGGAGAGGTGGGACTAGAGTGATAAGGAAGCCACAGGGAAGAGGGGCCTCTCTGAAGAGGGATGACGTGCTTCTGGGTTCCGTCACGTGGTGGTTACATGGCTTTGTTAGTTACACTTACAGAGCCTTGTGCTAGAAGAGGTGAGTTCTTCTAAATATAATTTGTATAAATTAGAAATAACAAAAATCGAGCCAGGCATGGTGGCGCACGCCTTTAATCCCAGCACTCGGGAGGCAGAGGCAGGTGGATCTCTGTGAGTTCGAGGCCAGCCTGGTCTACAAAGCAAATCCAGGACAGCCAATGCTACACAGAGAAATCTTGTCTCGAAACAAATGAATGAAAGAAAGAACAAAACCCATTTATACAAAGAATGAATCTATACGGTGTGAAGCATGAGACCATTGAGAACATATTAACAGGGGAGCTACTGAGGGAAGAAAATGCAAAGCTAGATGGCATGGCTCAGGCCTGTAACCCCAGAACTTGCGAAGTCACAAGGCGACGGGAAGGTCACCTTTAGTTCAAAGACTGGCTGGGTTACACAGGAAAAGACAGAAACAAACTAACAAAGCATGATGTTTTAAGAGACCATGTCTTACACTTGCTTTAGACCTATGAAAGACGTGATTTAATAAACATCCAAGGGGTAATATAAGCCAATTGGGATAACTACAATGAAATATTATACCTAGTACCTTATAATGAAACTACAGATCATCAGATCCAAAGAGCTATTTTTACTACATTTTGTATTAAATAGTCTTACATAAACATTTATATTATTACACATAAACACAATAAACTACCTAGAGCAAGAAGAACCACCGAAACAATCAGGAATTATCTGTATGTTACATATAATAGCTTTGGCAATTTGAATTTGGCAGCACTGAAGAAAACATCTTTCCTATCTTGGTGAGTCTAAAATTCTTAATGTAAATCAATATCTACTCTATCTTGTTACTATCAACTTAAAATATCTATCTAGACCTAAAAACATCTTAACCCCTAAGCAATTAAGCTTAATTGTAAAACTAAACTATCTGGTCTTCAACTCCATCAGTGACTTGAGAAGGAATAAAATTAATTACCTGAGTATGCAGGGAGTGCAGGTTAGCAGCTTCCCAAATGAGAAGATGACAGAGACAGTTTGCTGCCTGAACAGTCATCCAAAACTCTTTATAACATTGGAGCATCATCTTCAGCCTTCTGGCCCGGCATATCTGACAGACATATTTGTGAGGCAGGAACTATTGAGGACTTGCTTACCCTGTCTTGGCAGAGTTTGGCTGTCAAATCTGCCTGCATCTACACTTACCCATTTTTAGGCAGAATTCTGTCTGTGGTAGAAATGAGGACATTTTTCCCAGTGGCTAGTTTGCCACATTTGAAGCCATCTCCTTAAGAAGTTTCTTTGATGCTCAACATCTTCTTTGAGGTAGTTTGGCTGTTACCAGGAGTTAACCTATCTCATTGTAAATGTATCTTTGAAATAATAAAAATAACTTTAAATGCTGTATTCTGTTATGTCTGAGATTTTTGAAGACTTTATCTATTTTGCCTTATCTTTTTACAGAATCATATCTACCTGTTATATCTAGGATGTATATTCTTGTGATAAAAATAGACTAGTAATTGATATGATCATGATTTGACCAATTAACAAGTAACCTGTGTAACTTATTTAACCTAAAAAACAGCCTGCAGTAGCACTTTCAAAGTATTGGAAGTAAACCTTGTATTATAATTGAGTTGTATGGTTATAATACATAGAGTAGAAATATATATATTAAAGAATAATCTTAAATTTGAATTCTATGCCAATGTATCTAAAATTAAACTTATTTTACATCTATATAGAAAATTCTATACAGGTGAATTAAAATAACTCTGTGAGTAAGAAGTAAGGCATTAAGTTGCAGAGTAGATCCATTAATCTACTTTTTTGTCCTATCATGCCTATATATATCTATATTCCCCCTTCTTTCTTTTCAACCCATATCTCCAAACTTAAGAATGAAAGCTAAAGGAAAGGAGAGACATCCCTGAGTCTAACTTTGTTTTCTCTCTAAATAAGACCAATAATAACTTATAACCAATTCCCAATGAAATAAGCATCTACCACCCAAAACCTACCCACCTCCTCCTTAAGGGAAATGGGGCATTGTTCTCTTAATGTATCTTCTGGCTGATTTGGGACAAATAATACCTTTGTAGGGGCCCAAATAAAATTGAGGAAAATGGTTAAACAAGGATAGGGATAACATTTATGGTCCAGTTTCTAGAGGTTGAGGAATTCCAGGCTTAGTTAGAGTCCTGTGTAGGACAGTCTGAAATGCTGGACCAACTGGCATTGGAGGTTCTGAGTTTTGTTGCTAGTCTTCTTGCTCTGGCTTCTAGGCCTCTGGGTGTCTCTGGTGTTATCAGGACTAGAGGTTCCTCCAGTGGGGGTCACTGCCTATGTCTCATGTAGGCCAGGCAGGTTGGGAGTAAGCAACAAGGGCTCCAAGCCGAAGACTGGTTGGTAGGGCTCCCCAGAGACCTCCTCAGGATGTTGGACAGTGGTTGTTATAGCCTGTACCCAGCTCAGCTCAGCTGGATTCCCTGACTGTGTTCCAGTTGGGTCAGGCAGGAGAGGAGTAGGCTGATAGAGTTCCAAACCCAAAGCTGATCAGGTGCTCTACAGTCCTTTTTGAGATGGCAGGGCTCTGCTTATCTGCTCTGTGTTCCAGATGGGCCAGACTGGTGGTAGGCAGCTGGGGGGCTGAGGGAGGACCTGAGCCCAAAGCTGCTGGGGTGCTCCACAGGCCTTCTCAAGATGGCAGGGCTCTGCTTATCTGCTCTGTGTTCCAGATGGGCTAGGCTGGTAAACAGCTGGTGGCCAGAGAGAGATCCCAGCCTAAAGCTGCTCAAGGAATGGCAACTAATGTGTAGTGTGGCCTCCGCAGGTCTCAGCTCTGCCTGTCTACTCTGTGACCTAGATGGACCAGGCCAAAGAGCTGCAGGTGGGTGGAGAGAGAGAGACCTGAGTCCAAAGCTGCTAGCAGGACGGCAGCTAGCGCAGATTGTGGCCCACACAGGTCTCTGCCCAGCCTTTCTGCTCTCTGTCCTAGCTGCTTCAGATCTGTGGGCTTCAGGCACACAGGTGAGGAGAGATCAGTGCCCGAAGCTGCTCTCAGGATGGCAGCTAATGTGGAGTGTGGCTGGTGCCTGAACTCAGTTCTGCCTGTCTGCTCTGTGTCACAGATGGACCAGGCTGGTAGGTGGCTGGGAGCCTGAGAGAAATAGGAGCCCAAAGCTGCCCTGGTGCTCCACAGGCCTTCTCCGAGATGGCAGGGCTGTCTATCTGCTCTGTGACCCAGATGGGCTAGGTGGTTAAGCAGCTGGTGGGCTGAAAGATCCGAGCCCCAGGCTGCTCGCAGGACGGCCACTAATGTGAGGTGTGGTCAGCGTGTCGGGACTCAGCTCAGTTCCCCCACAGGAACCCTCAGTCACACACAATGATAACTACATTATTATACAGAAAATCTATTCTTGGGAAAGATAAACATCTTAATTATAAAATAAGACATTGCCACCATGGTACTGAACAAACAAAACTTAATATTCACACTTCTTAAAGAAGGAAAGATCCTTGGGAAGATATCACAATATACAAGCAAGAAATATCAGCAAAGAAACTGATACAAAATAGTAGGGAAATTTAGACAATTTTCTTTGAATATTTTTTAATTTTAGAAATTAAAAGGGACTCCTTCCGGGCGCTCAAGATGTCGAAGCGAGGACGTGGCGGGTCCGGGAGCCAAGTTCCGGATTTCCCTGGGTCTTCCGGTAGGAGCCGTGATCAACTGTGCCGACAACACAGGAGCCAAAAATCTGTATATCATCTCTGTGAAGGGAATCAAAGGACGGCTGAACAGGCTTCCTGCCACCGGTGTGGGCGATATGGTGATGGCCACAGTTAAGAAGGGCAAACCAGAATTAAGGAAAAAGGTCCATCCAGCAGTGGTAATTTGACAACAAAATTAAATAGAAGAAAAGATGGGGTGTTTCTTTATTTTGAAGATAACGCACGGGTCATAGTGAACAATAAAGGTGAGATGAAAGGTTCTGCTATCACAGGTCCAGTTGCAAAGGAGTGTGCAGACTTGTGGTCCAGGATTGCATCCAATGCAGGCAGCATCGCATGATTCTCTGGTGTACTTGTAAAATATATTCATTAAAAAGTCTTTGCTCTAAGAAAAAAAAAAGAAATTAAAAGAAAAGAAATACAACTCCAGACAATGATACCATCTTAGTTACTTTTCCATTGCTGTGAAGAGACATCTGATCAACATTTAACTGGGGGCTTGGTTGTAGTGTCAGAGGGTGAGCCCATGACTGGCACGGCAGGTGGGAAGCATGGCAGCAGGCTGGCAGGCATGGCGCTGCAGCTGGGAGAGTGCATGTTAAGACAACAACCATGAGACAGGAAGCACTAGCTGGAAACCTTTGAAACCTTCAGCCCATCCCCAGTGACACATCTCCTTCAACAACAGTTGAACAACAGTTCCACCTGTTGTAGACCAAACACAAGCACACATATGAGCCTAGGTGGGGAGGGGCAAACACGCTCACTCAAACCACCAAGTGGTGTCTTATCTAGGAGTCGGTAATCCTGGTTAGATAGCTGAACAACATCCGATTTTATGAGATGTGCAGAGAAAAAGATAAGGCTAAGCAGCAATAGAGAAGCAATAGTGTGCAGAATTTGCCTATGAGTAAGGGGAGGCTCAGATGAATTCCACCAATGAAGAAATAAACATCTCTAGGAAAATATGAGAAGAAAGTGGAGAGCAGGGGAAGAAACCTCATGAACAGAAGGCACTGTAAGAGACAGGAGTCCCAAGACAAGACAAGCATGTTACACGTGTTTTGCACCTTAAGTGACAGAAGTCCCAACATGAGCATGCTACAAGTGTTCCACACCGTAAGAGCAGACAGGAGTCCCAACACCGAGCATGTTACATTGCTCCACTATCTCCCTCCCTACTTACAATCTCTCCTTCCCCTCTCATGGTCTTTCTTGTATCATGACCTTATTGTTTTGATTTTTTTTGAGACAAAATCTCATAGCCCAAGCTAGACTCAAATTCCCTACATAGCTAAGGGTGGTCTTGAACTCCTGAGGCTTTGTGCCTCCAGCTCAGATCACAGGCATACACTACCGTGCTTAGCTTTGGTGTCTTGTTTCTAATGGAGCAATGAGCAGGCTTCCTTGGTCATGTCCCATAGTTCAAAGATCCATATTAGTGAATTGTACTTAAGGATTTCAGACCTGGTCCTCAAATTATATCACCTTAATGAGATCTGCTGTAATCATCTCTGCATCTCAAAGAAAAATTACCTCCAGTAGTCAATTTCCATTCTTTGATAATAGATACTTCCCTTTTAGCTAAGTTTATGTTATGAATAGTAGATACAGTATTTACTAGCCTTTTGTTGTTATTTTTTTGTTTGCTTTCCAAGACACTGTTTCTCTGTGTAGCCCTGGCTGTCCTGGAGTCGTTTTTGTAGACCAGGCTGGCCTCGAACTCACAGAGATCCTCCTGCCTCTGCCTCCTGAGTGCTGGGATTAAAGGTGTGTGCCACCACCACACCCAGCTGAGTAGCCTTTCTTGCATGGGGTTGCAGTCAACTGACTATTTTCTGATCTCTGAGGTAGTTAGAAGCATGATTGTCTGAAACTTCCAGCAACTGTCCAGAAAATGAGAGTGGATGCTCACTTTTTCCCTTCTTCCCCCTGGATGGAATCTGTGCCATCAAATACATTTGGAGTTATGTGCCATGTCCCCAGCAATGATTTGTGATGGCACACGTGAAAGGAAGCTCACTAGGGAAGCTTGTTGGAGGCTCAGTTTCCAAGGTTTTTATTAAGGACTGTTTTTGTTTGTACTCTGAATGGACCAAACTTCCAAACTTCCAGAGGGTAACAGATGCTCATAAGTAATTTTGTTCATACAATGGATTTGGGCATAGCAAGAGATGCTTGTCTGTTATGGAAAAGGTTCTAGAATTCTCTCTAAATCAGAGTCCCAACACCATCCCCAATCCAGCCTTCCCAATAGCACAGAGTATTCTCAGGCCTGTGTTCACAACACAGCCTTAACTGGTGTTTTACTGCCAAACCTAGAACAGATGTGGCATTGAAAAAAAGTGATTGGTTGATGTAGTAGCTAATTTTCTCTCTGCCGTGTTGAAAATATCCCCCAAGGAAAGCAAACCAGTGCACTGGAGAGATGGCTCAGTGGCTAAGAGCACTGGCTGCTCATCCAAAGGTCTTGAGTTCAATTCCCAGCAAGACATGGTGACTCACAACCATCTATAATGGAATCTGATGACCCCTTCTATCGGCCACAGCTCTCTTCTGTCATGAAGGCATACATGTAATAGAGTGCTTACAAACATAAATAAATCTTTTTTTAAAAAGCAAGTTAGGAAGGAAGGCTTTATCTCCTCACACTTTGAAGCTGCCGTCTCTCATTGCTGATAGGTCACAGTGGCGGGAGCTTGAGTCAGGTGGTCACATGTCACCTGCAGTTAAGGAGCAGAACAGTCAATGTTTCTGTGCTCAGTCCCACCTCTCTATTGTATTCCATCCGTCCAGGACCCAGTTGAGGGAATCGCTCACACCTAGCCTGTGTTTTCTCACCCAAATGAATCCAGTCTAGACAGTCTTGCTCAGGCACATCACAGGCTAATAGACACTGTCTTTCACAGAAGCTCCACTCCACACTGACCCAGAACTCATCAAGTGGTCAATTCAGAGGACCATCGTGGCTGGCTGGCTGACTAACATAGCCACTGGTCTTCATATGGGTCAGTATTTACCCACTAAGTTTCAGCCTTTGGCCACTTCCCCTGAAGGTAATAAAGTGTGCATCATGTTCAGGACACAAACTTTCTTGTGTTTTCATCTTCTTGTCTGCCTACATGGCTAGAAGACAGAGCTCAGAGTTATTGGGAGGAAGATGGAGGCACAAAATCTATAGCTGCCCTTCTCATCTCAGTGTACTGTGATTAAAAGCAACTCTCTGCAGGGCGCAGTTGGTGATCCACACGTGCTGCACTGGTTTGAATGAAAATGGCCCTATAGGCTCATAGGGCATAGCACAATTAGGAGGTGTGGCCTTGCTGGAGGAATTGTGTCACCCTGGGTGGGCTTTGAGGTTTCAAAAGCTCAACCTAAGCTCCATGGCTCATTCTACCTACCTGCTGCCTAGGGACCCAGATGTACAACTCTCACTCCCTCTCCAGCACCATGTCTGCCTGCACGTCACCATGATGATAACCTCTGAACTGTAAGCCACCCCCAATTAAATGTTTTCCTTTGTAAGAGTTGCTGTGGTGTCTTCACTTATCAAGAAAGTGGGACAGAGTGGAGGACATCCTATTGGGACTCTAGGTAAGAGAAGCATGGGAGATGGGGAAATAGAAGGATCCAGAGGGTCCTAGAAACCTACAAGAAGAACATTATGACGGGCAAATCTGGGCCCAGGGGTCCTGCTCAAACTATGGCACCAGCCAAGGACAATACGTGCAATAAACTTTGAACCCCTACCCAGATCTGGCCAATGGACAGGACATTCTCCACAGTTGAGTGGAGAGTGCGCTCTGACTTTCACACGACCTCTGGTGCCCCATATTTGACCACATCCCCTAGATGGGGAGGCCTGGTGGCACTCAGAGGAAGAATAGCAGGCTACCAAGAAGAGACTTGATTCCCTATGAGCATATATGCGGGGAAGAGGTCCCTCTCAGTCACAGTCATAGGGGAAGGGAGTAAGGGGGATGTGGGAGGGAGGAATGGGAGGATACAAGGGATGGGATAACAATTGAGATGTAATATGAATAAATTAATAAAATATATTAAAAAAAAGAGTTGCTGTGGTTATGCTGTCCCTTCACAACAATAGAAACTCAAACAAAGACACATACTGTCAGCCCCAACAGGAGGGTGGAGCTTGGACACTACAAAAAAAAAAAGTCTGGCTCAATCTTGGTCTAGTGAAGCTTTGAGAAGTAATGCCACTGCTTTGACAATATCTCCCAACATGAATGCTGTTACCAGGTGAAGGCTTCTACCTAGTTCTTATCTCCTTTCATTTTTACATTTATTTATTTATTTTGTGTGTGTGCACCCCCACACATGACCAAAAGTGCACACGTGTGTATGCCACTGTGCATGTTGGGGTCAGAGGACAATTATGGAATCTGTTCTTTCCTTCTACCATTTGGGTCCCGGGAACTGAACTCAGATTGGCAGGTTTGGTGACAAGTGCCTTTATCAGTTGGACATGCCTTTTCTGTTTGTTTTGTTGCTTCTTGTCTTCTCAAAGGAAAAAATTCAGCAGAGACACAGACACTGTAAGTAGAGGTTTATTAACAAAGCAAAGGATAGTACACTCCACTCTCGAGGGAGATTGGAGAAGGTTCACTCAGATGTGGGGAGGTGGGGAGGGAGGAGGGGAGGGAGCTGGCAGCCCATGGAATATTGTGGCATATAGTTTAATTATGTTTTATGAATATTCATGAGCTTGGTAAATATTACTGAGGCAAGATGACCCTTTTCTTTTCACACGCCACAGCCTACCAGAGCTCTTTTAAGGTATTTCTTCCCATAATCCTTTTGAAAAGTCTGCAGTCTGCTGGGCTAAGGGAGAATCTCAGCCATGGTGCAAATATTACAATGTAGCCAGTGCTTTTTGGAAATGATACTATGCAAGTGCAGCAGTTGGGAAATCCCTCCATACCTTAATTTCTGATATAATAGAAAAAGCCTAAAAGCTGTTTCAAGGAGTTACACTGCAAAGCACATTCTGATGAGCAGGAGACACAGGGCCAGGCTACAGCTGCAGCTCTGAAGTTATTTTGTGTCTAGCTCTTTACCTGCCTTTCTCATCTAATATTAGCGGAATAAGCTCTAAAGCACCTTTTTTTAAAAAAAAAAAACAAGGGCTATCTAAAAAGTTTTCAAATCTTGAAGTAAAGAAATACCAGGCTCTTTGATGAATATGAAACACACAGGGGGCAATTTGTTGTGTTCTTGTGTTTGAGCCCTGCCTTTAAAAAATGTCTTTCATAAGTAATTGGTTTTTTGCTTTACGGTTTTTACTCCTGGTGGGACTTGATTTGTTTGAAAATTGACCTTTGTTTTACTTCCTTGGAAAATGGAAGTCAGTTTTAAAAATATTGAAATAACATTGCTACTTTTTATTTATTTATTTATTTATTTATTTGTTGGTTTTTTGAGTCAGGGTCTCTCTGTGTTAGCCTTGGCTATCCTATACTCGCTTTGTAGACCAGGCTGGCCTCGAACTCACAGCAATCCATCTGTCTCTGCCTCCCGAGTGCTGGGATTAAAGGCGTGCGTCACCACGCCCGGCCCAACATTGCTACTTTTTAAAAGGTCCATAACAATTAACTAATTCCATGAACACAGATCTAGAGGTATCAAAACAATGAGTATCAGAAAGCCAGGCTTACATCTTATTCTAAAATATGATGATGGTTAGTTTTGTATGGGCAGATAGATCATGGTGGATGCTCATGGTCTTGTCAAAGTTGCATGCTAAACACCTATGAGATGAACTCTCAGAAGATAAGGAACTATTCAGGCTTCCAAGTTGTGTTCTTTGGTCTAAAGTTTACCTAAAAGACTTTGTGCTATAAAACCCAAACAAAAAGCAAACAAGTAAAAAAAAATCCCTAATAATTCAGAATAGGAGACCATTTTAGTTACATCTCTACTGCTATGAAGAGGCACCTTGACCAAGGCAACTTGCAAATAGAAAGTATTTTAATTGAAGCTCACAGTTCTGGAGGTTAGACTCCATGACCTTCCTGGCAGAGAGCATAGCAATAGCTATGGCCTTGGCTTACATCTGATCCATAACATGAATGAGAGAGAGAGAGAGAGAGAGAGAGAGAGAGAGAGAGAGAGAGAGAGAGAGAGAGAGAGAGAGAGAGAGAGATCTAACTGGGAATAGTATGAGCTTTTGAAACCTCCAAGCCCAGCCCCAATGATACACTTCCTCCAGTAAGGCCACGCCTCCTTAATCCTCCCCAAACAGTTCCACCAACCGGGGACCAAGCATTCAAGCATATGAGCCTATAGACGCTATTCATTAAAATCACCACAAGGAAGCTGGGCATGGTGGTGCACACCTTTAATCCCAGAGTGCCCTGCAACTGACTCAGTCCTGATTTTGTTACTTAGGTGATGCAGCAGCTGAAATGGTTAGGGATGCTGACAGGATCCAGCCAAGCCAGGTGATGAGAGAAAGTATGGCTATAGGGTCTGGTCCATAAGACACACACTTTTATGCCTGATCTAATTCTGAGTGAATCACTATCCCCTCAGAAATTTGTAAACTATTCCTCATAGTTATCCCTGATGTCCCTGGCAGGACAATTTACCCCTCAGTTGCTGTATGATTTGCCAGCTAAGGCTGTTGCACCTGCAGCTATATCAGAGCTGTGTTCTGGGTCCAAAGGAACAACACAGCCAAGCGATCCACAGGGGCTGAGGTTGGATAGAAGATCCACTCTCAGCCAGTGACTGAGATGGAGCAAACACCCAGCTAGCTCCCTGAGCGCAGGCTGCCGCAGTCAGTACTGTTCGTGCTCTGGGAGGAGGCTGATAGGCAGCATCAGCTGAACTCATGCTTTTGTTCAACTTCTTCCCCTATTGTCTCCCATGTCCCAGTCCTTGGTAACTGTTCTTACGATTCTTCTCCCAAGCAACCAGTCACATTTCTGCATTAAACTCTGCGCCTATGGTATGGCTTGAGAGTTCCCTCCAAATTCGGATGTGGAACTAGGATCCTTAATGGGATGGCATTTGGAGATGGGGCCTTTGGGGGATGACTAAGCCATGAAGGTAGAGCCTTGACAAAAGGGATTAGAGCCTTTATGAGAAGCGGGAGGGGGAGGGAG